>NW_009937444.1:0-18430 GCF_000696875.1 Nestor notabilis
ACATAAATTTATTATTTATATGAAACAATATTTGTTGTATATTATGTATGTTTTATATACAGAAATATATTAATATTTGTTATAATATGTATATAAATTTATATGAAAAATATATATTCAAATATGATAGAAAATAATAAACATTTTGTAGTTCCTTTGAACATCCAATAGTATGGTAAACAGAGTTTTGAACTTAGGGATCTTACAGAGTGTTAAAATCTAATTTTTTTTCAGTCTCAGAATTTTGCATTCTACATATTCTGTTGTCTGTTGTTCCCACCATGCCCTCTTATGGACCTCCACAGTTTTAGTCTTTGTTAATAGTTGCTGTTTGTTAACAAGACTGCATCTCTGCTGAAAATGGCTTTACAGCAGGTGTGATTGACAGTATTCAAAACTGGTAGCGAAATCTGAATTTTTATCAAGATGTTAAATTATATTTGTTTTTTCAACATTGCAGTTCCCCTTCACTTCACTGGGATCCCCTCTTGCCAGCACCATGGGATTGTGCTGATGTTAAGCAGTGCCAGGCAGTACAGTCTAGTTGAGCATCCTACCATGCCAGGAATATTTTTCAACAAATACTTTTGCTGAACATTCTTGCTCTTGATTTTCATCCTTCCATCATTTCTGCATGGGAACCTCCTTGGTTGCTGTGTTTTGGGGAGCCATGGGGTTATTGGGAGTGAGGGCTGGGAGAGGGAAGGCAGGGTTGCAGCATTCCTGTTGTCATATCACAGCCCCTTAAAAATGGCATTGTAGCATCCCTCTGAGACTGGTGTCTCAGGTGGGTGGAAACGGCTGCCTGGGAGCTAAGTGTTGGCACCATAAGGATGCCTGGGACTGTTCCCAGCATTGGGACCAGCTGGTGCAGAATGGACCACCTCTTTCCTATCGTTTTGCTCTGAAGTCATGCTTAAAAATGTTTTTAACTGTTGGAACTCGGCTCAAGCTGGGGGGTCTGCTAGACATCACAGTAACAGTTTAGAGATAAGCAAGCTTCATGGGAAATGGATAAATGCATCTGAAGGGAGGGTGTGCCTGGGAGCATTCTTCTGCAGTGTTTAGTTTAGACCCAGCCCAAATGGGGAGATGTGATACTAGTCCTTTTCTCCTCCTCACCTTTCCATATAGAGCTCAGCATAGCTTCAGCAAGCTCATGGTTAAGATGTGGACAGGCCTCTGGTGTGTTGAGTGAAAAGCTGCAGTTACCATGTGCATCAATAGTGAGCGCTGTTGATGGGTGAAGGGATGTTGGGATGGATGCTAAGGCCAATCTGGCCAAGGATTTTGAGCAGGAGGAAGATCTTGACTCAGTGGAAATGTAGTTTGAATAGCAGTATGGCATTTTAATCTCAATCTCTTTAAAAAAAGCAAATGTTCTGCTATGTTTTGTGGCTTTTCAAGGCTGCCTGGGTCATCCATACAGATGGAGTGAGATCAGGAAAGGCTGGAGAGACAGGGAAAACTTGCTGCTGTGTGATGAGGGCTTTCTTGCAGCAGCTTTAACATGGATTTCTGCACAAACAGACCACTTGACAATGCAAACCATTTAATTCTAAGGATCTTTTATCCTCTAAATCTTCAATGAATTGTCACCTGTGGTTTAATCTATGGGGCAGAGACCTGGAGTGGAGATGTGGGGGTGACAATTTGTACTGCTGTTGTTGCCTGATCAACACTGTCAGAGTACACTGAAAAAATGGGGTTTATATTTAGGAACTAGGTACACTTGGGGGTATACTTGCCTAATGTTCTTACTAATTCTGTGTTCAGCCCTCCCTTTTATTTAAATTTCCTTTACTGTTTTTCAAAGGTTTGCTGTAATAACTTTCTCCATGTGAAACCTGGATCCAGTTGTCCCCACTAAAGTTCTTTTGCTTTTTTGGTTTTTTTTTTCCATGAATTTAAGAACTCAGATTGACTGCCATGGCCCTTCATCTTACAAGTTCTGAAGTTAAGCACATTAAATAGGAAAATCTACAGATTTCCAGTGACATCTTGACAGCCAGTGGTTGAACTTCAGAATTACTGATTTTCTGGTATCTGTATGAAGGCATCAAAATACATTTTCTTGTGTACACTGCAATATCTGTGTTGAATTCACTTAACTCAGTGTTCAGTGAATTCACTGATCACCCCCAAGAAATACTTTTTTTCCTCTCCAGTGATGTATAATTTGGCTTCTGAAATTTTTTTTGCTCTGGCCAGAACCTGAAGACAAACCACAGCTGAACAGTGTTACTTAAGATGTACAGAAGCATCTGGATGGCTACTTGATGTGTCTTACTCGTGTGTTTAATATTAGGGTTAGACTAATGAGGGACCTATTAGAGAAGGAGTTGGCTTCTGTTATAGCATGTTGTGATGGTCTAGGCATTTTCACCTAATAGTTAGTTTCACCTAATTTTCACACTGTTTTTGCAATTCCTTGATCCTGTCTACACTCTTCTTCTCAATCAAGGTAAAAATTCCAAGTTTATAAAATCCTGCCTAGATTCCTTTTACAGCAATCTCCAATATCTTGCACTGATAACATTTTCCTGTAACTCTGAGGCATAGCTCAGTGTGCTTTTACAATGTATTTCCATTTAAATAGGACTAGTAAAGAATGTGATAATGATCCAAGAATTCCCTTTTTGTAGTAACCTAGAAACTTACCTGCAGGTTTGCAAGACGTTATACAACTTCATAGTCACAGAAAACTGCTGTTTTTAATGACTTTCAAATAGCGGTGTCACCCAAGGATTTTATTGTGTCTTTCTTGTTCTTATTATGTTGTATAATTGGTTTCTGGTAGTATCAAACCACTAGGAAGTCTCTCTCAGTAACATAATTAATGTCTAAATGTTTTAATTCAGTCTTAGCAACGTCTGCTTTTCCAGAACCTCATGTTTAACACTGAGACACTTGGAATCATGTGTGTGCCTTGCTGTAATTTTGTCACTTGATGCAGTGATGTTTTCACATTGGAATACCTAGGGCTTGTATCACTTCAGGTTTTGATTACCAGCACTGTCACAGGGTAGTATTTACATCTAGATGTATATTTATACCTATATACATCTACATCTGTATACATCTGCATCCATATACATTTACATCTACAGTTACAGATCATAATTGGATTCAAAAGCTTATAAATACATAGCAGCTTTCTGAGAGGATTCATGGCAGTCCAACTTGTATTAAAAATAAAATAACATCCAAGCTAAAAATCTCCATGCTTGGCTTTAATTGTCAAGGATTTCAGTACATGAGCTTTTGGGTTTATAATTGCTTCTATACATTATCTATCAGTTACTACTGCTACTAGAATATGCATATGTAGAATTGGGGGGGTGGGGGGGGAGGGAAGAACCACAAAGTAAACCAACAAACTTTGACATATGTTGAACTTAATGAGATGCTTTTTAGAACATCATGGCTACAATAAGTGAGAGCTGTATTCAGCAGCGTGAGTTTGCAGTAGGAAGATACCTGAAATCAGTCAAGTTTTTGGAGCAGACCTATCAAAACTCCTTGGGAAATTGTGCAGAAACCTCACTGGATTATACTGCCTGTAGCCTACTTCTGCAGAAGCTGATACACTCTGATGCCTCCTCTGGCACCTGATGAAAGTGCTATCTCCACATTCTGTGGCTGCCAGCATGTGTCCCTAGCACAGTCCGGAGAGAGGAGAAATCACTGTGCCCTGTGCAGGTGGTGCAGCTACTGAATTTTGTTCCTCTGCAGCTTGGAGGATGGAGCAATTATAAAGAAAACATGCAGTCCTTGTTGGTTACCACAAGCCCAGTTTCTACAGATGGTCATACATCTCTGCTTTTCAGTAAGCAAATTCATGTTGCACAGAAGGTAAATATAACATAGGAAAGCTTTGAGTGTATTTGTAGTGAAGACGCACACTTAAAGAAAAATTTCTGGTTTAATGGAAATGGTTTTCTTGTCTTTATTTAGCTCTGTTGAATGGCAAATTAATTTGCTGTTTTCTGTAAGTAGTGTTTCATTATTCTAAAGCTGGCAACTAGGGATTAATTTGCTTTCAAGGCAGGATGGCCTAAATGGAAAGGACTAGCTAAATAAAAGAAACTGATTATTGTGGTGTTGAAATACCAGGACTTTTTGATGGAAGTGAATAGACCTGAAAGTAACTGTAGCTGATATTAAACCAAAGGATATTAATTTACATCTCTGTGTAACTTTTCTCATATGCTTTAAGAATACCTGAAATACACGATCTCAGCAAAGAGTAAAGACCAGGAGGTTCTTCAAGATTTGGACTAGAAATAACAAGTCCTAGAATTACAAGTGTTGCTCTGGAAGACCCCTGATAGCATGAAACCTTTGTCTCCAGAAACCTAAAAATGTTTATTTGTCAGGCTCGTAAGTGGCACCTAAGTTTTACAATGCACACAATTGTGAGACATTCTGCTTATTATTATATACTTACATTTCTAGCTAAACACTGTATAAGGAGGTTGTGGATCCCTAATATTCTCAGTCAGAATAGAATAGCTACATGACAGGTATAGAAGAACAAGAAAAGACCAACTAAATTCACACACTTTATGGCTTGATCCTGTTAATCTTAGACTAATGGAAATTCAGACATCTGCTTTATCTTAAGCCACAACTGCTGGTAGCTTCAGCATTCCACTTTTTTTAACAACTGGAAACACAAATGCCACCTTCTAAATACGGGGACAGTGGTTAATTCTTTCAGCCGTGGGGTAATAGATTATTTCAACTTTACTCAGAGTTCAGTACAGTGATAGGGTTGCTTAAACATCTATTAATGCAGAAATGTAATGCAATATTTGTGGTCATTCGTATTATCCAATTTGTTTCTAATGCGTAATTTTCTGTCTATGTCTTTGCTGACAAGTCCTAGAAGATGATATGCCTCTGCAGAAAAGTTTGGATTAATAGTGCTATGTAACTATGGATATTTTTCATGGCCATGCAGATTGTTGGCTTTTGGTTTTTGGTGGTGGGTTTTTTTGAGTCTGGAATTATAGCAATACAATTTGACCCCCTTCAAAGCAAGGGCTAGAGTAACATAACCCAGGGGACTTAGTGCTGTGCTTTTGATGTGTGTTTTTTGTGGCTGCAATGTGTTAAGCACCATACATTCAGTGTCAGGGATAGCAAGCCTTGGCACACTCAGGACAGGCAGGACAGACCACATGCAGGAGAAGAGTGATGTGCAGATAAGGGCGCCGATGGATGGCTCAGTGTGACACAAGAGGCCATCACAGATTCAGTCCATAGATGAGCCTATGTCTGTTTGGATGAATAGCCACTCTGTTGTGATGCTGCAGGCAAAGGAACATTTTGGGTTTGAAATGTATTTCTGGTAGTTGTTCACCACTCTGATAAACAGACGTTGTCAATAACTATGCTAAATTGTTAGTCTGTATTGTTGGTTTGGAGTTTTTTTAATGTAGAACCATTTTATTCTGTAGTTTGTCAGAATATTTTTTTATATTTTATTTTATATATTATTACAGGCCAGTTTTGTTGCTTAAGTTAGAACTTGTGCTTCTGTGGTTATAGCAGAATTTTATAAGCAGTTAAACTAGTTTACAGTAAAGTAAAGTCATATGCACCCATGCCAAGTGACCATCTTCATGTTTCTTCACTGAAGCAGAACTGCAAAGTTTGGCTTTGTTGAGAAGAGGCAAAGCTTATCTTCATCATCGAATCTTTTTCTGAAAGGTGGAAGTATTGTTCTTTTCCCATATTGACTTGGTTTATTTAAAGTTAACGTTTATATAAACTGCTTAAGTATTTATAGATTTCAGCTTTAGAGAAAATTAGAGAAAGTAATTTTGAGTTCTTCACTTTGGGGAAAAAAAAAAAAAGAAAGACTGTTACAGCCAGCTATGTTTCTATGGCATTGTATGTCTTCATTATAATTTCAGCTAAGTAGGGATCTGGTCACAACTCAGTGGCTTTGTAGGGTAAGACCAACCTATTTGAGGTTTTCCATACAGTTAAAGCCAAGTTCGGTGTCTGATGATGCTTTGAAAGATAGCAGTACTCTAGACGAGCACTGCATTTGTGATAGTAGTAGTTTCAAGTAGTTACTCAATTTTTATAGTAAAGCAGACTCACACAGCCACCAGCACCAGGAAGGTGCTTGAAGAGGCTGGTGCTGCTTACCTGGGTGCTAGTAACTTCTCATGGCAGTGAGATAACTGCTCTTGAGTGTTCATATTTTATTTAATTAAAGGCAAGTTTTCAAGAAACATGGTGCATCTGGATTTAAGTGGTAGCTAATGATGGTACTGTTTGCAAAATCTTCACTTTACTGCAAGACCAACTACAAGATACATTTCTGCAACTGCAGTTGCATAAGGATTGCTGTCTGGGCTGTCCCCTTAATGCTTTAGGCAGATGTAACTTGGGCAAGCCACAAGGATAGCTGGATGAAATCCAAGCCCAGAGTAAACAAGGAGCAAATATACCTCTGAGGAGATGGTGTCTCTCCAGGGTCAGAACCACAGTAAAACAAACCTGATTGTGAAGGCAGGATTTGAGCAATGAGGGAGGTTCTACATACAACATTCATCTCACATTTCACCCACAGCAGTGCAGGGCAGAGTGTAAACATGACTGGTGTCTCCCGTTGTTGTGATGCCATTTTAGGGTTCCTCTTGCTTAGATAGGAAAGGATTTCCCGTCAACTTTTTTCACTGAAATTCTTAAAACTGTTGTTCATTAAACATCTAGATTCCTTATTGGAAGTGCTAGGTAGCACTTCTGGTGGACCCTGCTTTTTTTCTTTATGGTTCTTTTACAGAGTAAATACTTCTAGGCTGCCCACTTGGTGTGATTCATCATTTTTTTCCTCATTATGATGTATAAAGAAACCTTTCTTCTGCATCCCTCTTGCCTCACGTGAGTGAAGTGATATTTATCATGATGTCCTCTGTGCTTCAGAGCTCCATGTCAGTCATGTGGAATTAACTTGTTAATTTTGCTGACAAATCTCTCCACAAAAGTGAATGTAAGAAGTGTAAGAAAAGAATGACCTTTTAGAGTTCTGGCTGATTCATCACTCGTGATTACAAAGGGATCTTGCCATAATTCATGATCCTAACTTGGGAAAGAAACAGGTATCTGACTGCTGTTAGCTTTGGCAGTAGGTGTCTTTGTAGGTTAGAGTCTTAATTAAAGTTTTAAGAGCCCAAGGGGTTACTTAAATATCCATGCAATTATCTTAGTGTTCAGGAATTTTCTATGTTTATTTTTAAAGACCTTCCTTCCTTAATTTCTCTTCTAGGACTGAAAAGAAGAGATTGCCATACTAAAATTCTATTTTTGCATTAAATATGTATTATGATAAAGGATTTCTCACTGTGGCTCAGAATAGGAATTATATTAAGAATTTTGTTGCTGTTGCTTTTCCCTGCTGAATTTCTCCATCTGGTAATATTGCTGTCTAGGAAGTGATAACATATGCATGTAACAAGTTAACTGTAAAAGCCCAAAATGGGCAATTTGATTTTGCTACTAAAATAATAGTGGTCAAGCCCTCTGGTCTGCAGTTGCCAGCTTTAAATTATCGTGGTTGTTATAAATCATGCAAAGGGATTGTGAGAAATAGAGCTTTCAGCTTTTCATTACAAATTCCCCATTTTCTGTCCAGTGATCTAAGGGAGAATGACACACAGACATCTGTCTAATAGACTTACAGACCATTACCCTCAGCACTCCTGGGGATAGGAGTGGGAAGAAAGAACATGCCTGAATTTTGCAGTATCTTCGGGATCATAGTGCTTCTTACTACACAGATTAATAGCTAAGAACTGAGTCCACCTCTCCATGTAACTGCTGCATAAGGGGGCCCTGGCAGTTTTCCAGTTTAGGAACAGTGCATATGTTACACATGCGTAATTGGCTAGACAGCGCTGAAAAGAAGAGCCTTTTATATGTGTTCATCTTTGCTATGCAAGAGATTTTTCTCCTTTTTACCTTTAAAAAGTAGACTCCAACTCCAGCATTCCTCAACTAATGTATTCTCTGCCCCTTTGTAAGTACACTTATGTACTGTCATCAGTGGGCACCTCAGGACCCTGGACCTACATGTATGAACACTTTGGACAATCAAGGGGGAGAATATTACACTCTAAAGACTTCAAGCAGTGTGTAGAGGGAAATAAGAATTAATTTTAAAATGAAGTCTTAATGATTTCAATTTTCAAACTTTTCATTTTACATCTTTACACGTGATCCATGTTGTTGTTACCTGTAGGACTAAGGCACAGGCTTTTCCGTGGAGACCCTGTTCTGTACTTGCTGTCCAGTGACTTTGGGGGGTTTAGGCTGCTTCTTTGGGCCTGTTTCTTCCTGGGATGTTTAACGAAGTGACACCAGAAGATAATTAGTTCTTGGTTAATGAGCTCTGAGCTCATTAGAAAAAGGAAGAATTTAGTTGGTAGGTGACTAAAATGCTGGCTGAACATCTAGCTCTGGTACATCTTTTTTCCTATCTAAAAATAATGGGAGCTTATGTGAGTAATGTTAAATTCAGTATTCCTGTGGCTGAAGTGCATGGTATTTGGGTTAAGACATTCCTAATGCTTAACTCTGCCCTCGTCCTTCCTGTTACATGTACTACTTGAGCACATCTTATGGCCATGATGTGTACATATGAGATTCAGGATTTCTGAAATGCCAGTGCCTACATCTGTTGCAAATATGTCAAATGTTCTCCGGTTCCTGCTCTTTTTTCTGCCTACCACACTTACCTTGACTCTACTTTCTGCTGTACCCGCTCTTGTTTGGAGAAAAGCAGTCACTGCAGTGAGAAGCACTCTCAGCTTCTCACACTGCTATTGCAACCTGAGCCGCTGGAGACAGTTTTCTTTCTTTTTTTAGATCTCTGAGTAATCAGCTACCAAAGTAAGATATATTTCATAAAAGGGTCAAATCACTGATCGCTCAAAAGTTACAAGTCATGAAATCATGAAAATGTTCTGCTAGCAAGTTGTGGTCTGAGGACTTAGTGCTACGTCAGAAGGAAACAAAGTGCTATGGAGATGCATAAGTCTTAGGGGGTGTTTTTTCACGTCTGTGACCAAATGCTGATATGATACTTTTCCCTTTCTAACCATTGTTGTGAGTTTTCAGTCTGACAGTGATCTATTGTATGATTCATGCTGCCCTGGCAATCTAACTGCTTTCCGCTGTTTTTGGCAAGGCAAGATAGCATGCACCAGAGTTATAGGGAACAAGTTGAATTGAAATTTGTTTGAAATATGGTCTTTTCTTAAAGTACTGTTTCTTTTCAGTATGACTTTTTTGGTTGTTTATCTGTATAGATCATTTGTTTTCATTCTGTTTGGTATTTTATTTTTAAAACTTACGTTCAGGTTTGATTCTAGAAAATTGACTTTATTTTTCTTCATGCCTGGTACAGAACTGCTTACAGAATTAACTACTTCTCAATAATCTTTTCAGAGACTCACAGTAAAACACAATGAAACCCTTGATCCTTCCGTCTAGATTCCTGAACACTGACAAGATAAATTAGAGCTTCATTAAATTAATGATTCAATGATTAAAAAACAGGATTCAGAGGAAAGACTCAGAAAAATGGATGAAGTATAAATGAACTCTGCGTTAAACTTACCATTAAGCAGAAGAACAATGAATCATAAATTGCATCTGTATAAATGCACATGCTTTCTGTGGGGAGACAGTAATTAATATGCCCAGGAGTATTCTCTGTAACATCTCCCAGTCAGTTACTGTCAGCATCAGTTAGTTCATTATGATGAAAACTTCTGAAATGATCCAAGGTTAAAGAGACAATTAAATTTACAAACACTTTGATAAACATACCTTAGAAATGCAAGAAAATTGAAAATGATGTCATTTACCATCAAGTTGTAAGTGTTGCATAAGGAAGTTATTAGAGATTATCTGATTTGGCATACAGTGATGTCTTCTGGGATCTCTTGTGATATCTCCATACTGAAGTGGGAAGAGGAAGTACTTTCCATTTCTTTTCATTGAAAATGTTAAGTGAGTTTATCTGGTTGTCTCTTGCAGTTACTCAGCATTTCTGTCATGTACTACATAAGCAAACATGAGAGAATTGCTGAGAAATACTTACATATTACGTAAGTTTATATATGTAAACACAAAAGTACATTTATATTCCTAATATAGTCTTATATTGGCTACAGGCTGGAAGCTGTCTGAATCCTGCCATCAGTGGTCATCCTGCCAGCCCCTGAAAATAGGCCTCTCTGAATTCCCAAGTCTGCTTTAAGATTGTTGATCTAATATTTTTAGAAGAGAAAACAAGTCTAAACCATTCAAGACCTAATTGGCTGAAAATGCGAATTGCACAAGATAGATGTTCTCACTTGGCACCTCAGGAGAAACACACTCTGGAGGAATTCTCCACCCCATTCCTGTGTTAACTTTGACCACGCCACGCCCCCAAAAAATTCCTGCCAAAGATACTTTCTGTTACCTAGTTAGCCACACGTAAAGAAATCTTAGGTTTTGGTACTGATGCTCTTACAGTTGGACTCCATTTTGCATCAGGGGGGCAGTGCATTGTCTTCTGACTTCCCTGGGATGTTATCAAAAGGACTAAAGAGGTTGTGTGGATGCAAAATATACATGAAAATCAGAAACAGGACTTCAGAGAAAATAAGTGACAACCGTGATGAGAGCTCACAGCATGAAACAGATGTGTGATACAAACATGTCATATGCATAGATCCTGCTTTTAAAATAGAACCAAAGAAAAATACAGAAGCGACTATATAGCGACATACATTACCAAATTTGTGACATGGGAAATCTCTTCTGGGTTTCTATTCCATGGGTGTTGTAAGCCAGTAATACCATGGATAATCTTCATCTGAGATAAGGAGCTGGATTTGAGATCTCCCAAGGTGAAGTATTTGACTGCAATAAAATGCTGATTGCTTTCAGCTGAGAACTTCAGAAGATTTTATTTTCTGATCTAGCAGCTTTTTGCTTGTAGGGTCGCTCTTTAGATTCAGATTTAAAAAACCAGAAACGTTTGAAAGCGTGAAGAAAAGGGAGACGGAAATTAGCACAAAATGTTCCTTCTTGAGCAATCTGTAGAGTTTGGAAAAACCACTGTTTAAAGTCATAATGTATATATGGCTCCTGCTGCTTTGTTAAACAGAGTGCTTTCTAACCGTGAGGCTCTTTGTTACCCAAAATTGTGAAGGAAAGCCAGAAGAGAAATAGATTAGATTACAAAAATACACAAAATACATGTGTATCTTGCAAATAATTCATCACAGAAAACTAACAGAGGGTAATAGAAAAGCCACAACTGATATGTACATCTTAGTGACTCTTCTTGCCTTATATGAGACTGCATTAGTGATTGTTGGTGAACAAAAATAAGATCAATATTCAATTTTAATAAAATGTTTATCTTTAACATGAATATGACATTCACTTATGTTCCAGTAGTATTTGAATCCATGAGTACTTCAGCATATTGCAGTAACAGCTGGTGAGGCTTGGATGCCTGACTCAAGGAACAGCACATGGATGGAGATCTGGAATTGCTGGAGGGGCAATGTTTAGCCCTTCAGCCTTACATGAGTACACACCTCCCAGCTGCACTTTCCTCTCCTCGCAGAGTTCAGCATCTTCGTTCTTAACAAACTGCAGCAAATCCCTTTCTTTAACGCTTAACCTATTCATATGCACTGTTTGTTGATAGCACCACTCAGCTGACTCAGAGGTCTGTGTTCTGGGTATTGTTCTGTGTAGCCAAGTATGTTCAGATTCCTTAACTCTGCAAAAGGGCTAAGGAAGTGCAGTTCAGGTCCACAAAGCTTAGAGCCATCTGACTTCGAAAGTAGGGAGAGAGGAGATCAGTGTGGTTTGCTGAACAGTTTTTGGTGCTACTGAAGAGTTGTGTTTTCTTCTTGTGCTGGAGAAATCTGACCGTTGATAAATGGAAAGTGAACATAAACAATGATAAATGTTAGCTTTTTGGTGAAACAAAATGACAGTGTTCAGTGGGCAGTCAGGAAGGCAGGAAATTGAGTAGCTGTTTTGGAATTTAATAACAAACCGGGCTTTTTACATTTGCTGTTGAGTGAAGAGAAGGTTGAAGAAGGTGGCCACTGTCTTAGTTCACAGGTAAATGCTTTGTTTGAATGCAAGCCATTTGTGGAACTTGTAAAGCCAGTTATTTAAAAATGAAGTTCTTTATTAATGCTTAGGATAGCAGCTGCAACACTTAATGGCCAAATTAAACTCAAACATAGCAATGATGAAGATTAGGTAAATTTGCTGCTATCCCCTAAATCTCCCTCCTTTGTTCTTAAAAACACTGTCCTAAGGTTACACAATTTTCAAAAGTGGGGAGAAAATGAGAGCAGTGGAGGTTTCAGCTTTGCCCAGGTTACATACTAAGGCACCAGTAAGTCTAAAATAAAATCTATATCTCAGAATTTTAAGCTCTGTACTTTAAAGCAATAAACTGATCCCCGACTGTGCTGATTAGTCATAAGCTTTTTTGATCCCCTAAATTTTGTTTGTATGCTTATGTATTAACAGTTTGCCAAATCATCTCATACATTGTGTTCTTTCTCAGAACAGTGACATGAGAACTGGCTGCAGTAACCCAGTAATACATTTTTCTTCTCAGCTTATAGTTGGTATTTCCCTGTTAATTTATCAAGAAAATTTCCCTTTTAAGTTAGTGATATGTCAGCAACAGTTTCAGCTAGTAGGGTTCTGGATTTCCAGCTGCCCAGATCTCAAAATACTTTACATATAAACATTGACTAAACTACTCTTCGTAAGATTCTTCCAGCTCAAGTAGATAGTTAACTGTAGCTGGGAATATGACATGTTTCACTCATGGAAGACAGCCTGAATTTCTGACACCGCAAGAGCTACCTTACCTGTCAAGTAAAATTGCTGTCTACTCACAAAACTTGGAATTCTTGTCTGTTTACATCCTTTACAATGGTGATGGTTTCTTCTAAAACCCAAAGAGGTGTATTAATGCCTACATTTTTAGAGCGGTGTATTAATGCCAATATTTGCAGAGCAGTACAGGCCTCCTGAGTTATCCTGTCCACAGATAAACTTGTAAGCGTAATGCAGTGGAAAACATAAATTCACCTTTCATCCCTACTATGAGTGCCAAAACAAATTATCAGTTCTTAGCTTAGTGCTGCAGAGAAAATGTTCTGGTTATTATTATGTCAAAGAGGCAAAGAATGCCAAATCTGTAAAAACAGAAATGTGGTTCAGTGAAGTATTTCAAACACGAAGGGCGAGATTTATTCTTACACTCCTACGTATATGAAGAGATTGAGAGGGGGAAAAAAAGGCTCTGATTTGGAATTAGAATGTGACCTCTTGTCCGGAGTATGGACAAGAGCAACTGGTCAGGCAAGTGGGAGGATTAAAGGAGGAAAGCAGGTTAAAAGCCCTAGCTATCTGAATAGAGGAAAAAAAGTGAAAGGTGATGGAAGGTTGTTTAACTGAAATAAAAAGAAGTAAAATACAAGAGAAATACAATAAAGAGAAAATTAGGATTCCCTAGGCAAAATCGTACAAGAACAAACAACCTGGAATAGTTTATCACAAATTCCAGAGATCTTTTTATGCTAGTAGCCCAGTTTGATGGAGGGGGAGGACTTCTAAGCAATCTGTAAGGACTTGTGAATCCAGGTCATGTTTCTACTTGGAAATAATTCATCCTTCCTCAATGGCCCATGCAGTCATAGGGTCTCCATAATTTACCATTTTCCAAAGCATGCCATTTATATCCTCCTCTTTTTTTTGTCTGCTGCGAGCAACTTTTCAGTTCTGCACCTAAACATACAGAATCATGGAATCACAGGATCACTGAGGTTAGAAGGGATTCCTTGCCATTATCTAGTCCAACCCTCCTGCTCAGAGTGGGGTTTCATTAATGCAATTGTCCTGGGCCATGTCCAACTGGGTGTTGAGTATCTCCAGATGCCACAACCTCTCTAAGCAACCTGTTCAGCTGTTTGATTACCTCTCCAGTGAAGGTCTTTAATGAAGATATTAAACAGCATTTACCCTTGGGCTGCTTCACTAGTGACTAGCCCTCAGCTGCACTTCGTGCCACTGGTTGAAACACTGAGCCAGGCATTTCAGCCAGTTTTCAGTCCGCTTACCTAGTTTGTACTTCCTCGATTTCCCAGTGGAGTTTCTACATGAGGCAGTATCAAAAGCTTTTCTTATTTCTTTTCAGCACTGGGCCTTTACTTACATGCTCTATTCAAGATCAGAAGATCTTTTCTCACATTTGGGAACTTCTCATCTTCTCCATTTTATGATTCTTTAGTAGGTTAGCACAGGATATATTGAGAATATAAAATGGGCATAGAGCCTTATGTCCCTGTCAAGGGAGTGATGAGTCTGAGTCTCTCTGTTAATGAAACAAAACTAGTCCTGGATGGGCCCTATCTTAACTCGGTGCTGCAATCCTTTTGCTTGCCATGTGAATTAGAATAATCAAACGTGTTTCTGAGAAAATGTGTCTGAAGAAACCTCACCAGTATAGTTTATTCACATGAATCTGTGTTCTTCTGCTGAAGTTGCTTTTTCCAAGAGTCATTTAAAAAGTGGCTGCTTGCCATTTAAACATCTAGCTTGCTACCTTGTGTGCCTCTTTTTCACACATAATGAAGTGTCAGAGCCAAGTGCAAATATGACTAACTCTGTTCATGCTTGTGTGGCTTGTTCTAAATTGCAGTATTGCAGATAAACAGTGTCACTACATGCAGTCTTTGTGCTATCACCACTTGCTACTAAGAGTGAAACAAAATGTTCTGAGTACAGTCAAGTAATCAGAAGTTAGGACATATCCCTTTTGTTGCCCATGAAGTAGCTAAGAGATCTTTTACGCTGTTGAGTAGGATTTCAAAATATTTTGGAAAGACTACTGGAATAGTTTTCCCTATTGCATTGTAGTAAGGTTCTGATTTTGTCACATGATCATTTCCACTTGCTAATACACTACCAAGTGTTTTGAAACAGGAATTTGTCAGTAGTCCTTGGTAGTTCACTTGAGTCAGCCACTGCATTAGACTTCACAACTTTGTTTGAGTCTAAGCTGGAGCTTTGTTTTTGGAGAAGAGATTTGTGGCTCATTGGTCAATTATTCTCTCTGAAATGAAAAGTTATTTTGAAAATCAGCCATTAAGTCAACATAAGACTCCTTGTAAAATATACGTAAATGGGGCACACAGTCTGTTAGATTCTCACTCTGATGTGAACAGGCTCTTTCTGAAAAGTGGGATATTAGAACTTAGCTGTCCATATTATGGGGTGGACTAGATAAAGACTTACCGTGTGTGGACCTGTTTAATCCTCATTTCATTATACGAACCAGGAGAGAACCCTGCTTGCAGTTTTCACTTCAGCTAACCACACGCAGAGTGATTTATTTTATAATATTGCATTTTATTGTTGGTTTTGCATGGAAAATGCCTTCTATTATTTTCAACTGTCTGTTTAATTTTTCTCTCTGTTCAGTTCAAGGATTTTCTCTTTTGCTAGTTGGAGAGGCTGTTTTGTTATTTTTTAAATTAAATACACAGGTGACACTTAGCTTTTTACACATTACACTGAGGAAGGATTCCTGAGAAGTATCACAAAATTTTCACTCACAGTCACATAGGATCTATCCATACATTAACATGAAACACATAAAAGGAAGAAAAATCTGTGGGTAAAAATCAAGATTCCTGCTCATCCTTCTTAAGCTAGTGCTAGTAATCTAGTCAAGGAAAACTCTTCTGTTAAATATTACTTCCTCCTTGTTAAGGCTGGGGCACTGTGGCCCGAGACATTCAGTTTAAATGTATACAACATTTCTTTAGATGTTACTTGTGGTTTTCTTTTCCTGGTTATTTAAAGAGCCAGATACTGTGAAATTCATAGTCCCACCCACTAGAAGCCAAATTATTATGAATTATTCAATTAATGTGGGCACCATGGCTTGACTTTTCCAAATGCTTTAAAAAGCTGACTTGCTTCCTTGAGAAGAAGTGACCTTCCATGTTGAATTAATGTTATTTTTATTTAAATATAGAAGTACTACTAATTCAAAACTGTTTTAGATTATGCTGCTGTGCCAAATAGCATGGGAGTGATAATGTGCCTAGGAATTCTGAACATAACAGATGACGTACTACTTTTTTTTTAACAGCATGCCATCTACCTGGGACTTACACACTGTCCTTTTAGAGAAGAAGGAAATGTTGCTTTCTTAAAATCACCAGCTTATAAGTTACTACACTGTAATCTATTGTCTAAAGTATTAGTACTGAGATACTACTCACACACACTCTCTTCTTGGTGACTCAGCGTTTACTTCCAGTCCAGCCCATTTCCACTGTGGATGTGCATTGAAAATGAATCTCTATCAGTCACCCCAACTTCTCTTTGCCATTTAAATCTATCTTCATACATTTCAGTGTCAAGGTTATCATGGAATCCCACAGCTTGGCAAGCCCCCAGTGGCATGAGGGGTTTCAAGCAGCCGCTGCCCTTTGAGTGAGAAGCCCAGGTGCTCCTACAGGCTGCCCAGCTAGTGGCCTTTCCCGGGGTGGCCTTTCCTGAGGGATAACAGTGCCGGGATGCCTGATTGGATTTTGTTATGTCACCTTCCCAACGCCGATTGGATTTTGTTATGTCACCTTCCCAATGCCAGTGACCTTCGCTGATCTCTTATCTCTGTTTCCCCTGATTTTGTGTAGGTGCTGGGATGGCTGGAGAAGGTCACAATTCGCAGCTGAGCTGAGGGAGGCGTGAAGCATCACACATCCCCCGCTGACATTTGAGGTACTGTAATAACTTTTATCTCTATCTGCAAGTGACGTTATTGTGAAAGTCAGCTAAGCAGAGTGATCAATAGTGTCCCGTGGTGCTCTGCAGATAATCCTCACAGATTCTGTGATCCGTTAAAGTGGTAATGATAATATGCAGTGTACGGAATTCTGATTGGGATCCAGTCTTTGTATTTTATTACTCCAAATAATAGAGATATTTGAATTAAGGCTGTCAAATTCAATCGCAGTATAAACCATTTTTACCAATCTCTGATAGCATTTGAGACAAAAGGCTTGGCAACTGTTAGAAGTGCTTCAAAGCCTTTTTTTCTTGTCAGAGAAGAAGTATACTGTATTTTAATGAGCTGTTTCTCATTTATGTTATTTGAAGCATTAATTACCTGACTTTTAAGATACACAATACTGAAACAAGTGAAGAAAAAAAAAAATCTGTTTTTCCAGGGAGAGAGAATGTTAAAATGCTTATCAGAGCATTGTTGATAACAAATCCTGGTTTAAATGATACTTAAATGATACCTAGTTTGAATGTATGTAATGTTTGAATGTAATTTATATGTGGAGTGTATTACTGAAAGCTTAATCAGATTACAGTAGGGTAAACTTGAATCAAACATCATACAGAAATACACTGTGGTGTAAGGGATTCAGACCTATGATTGTTCCTGCCGTGGAGCTGGAAGGCTGTTATCTGGTGTTAAATGGCTGCATGAGACTTTACAGCTGCTATCTGTATACTATAGCAGTTTTATGAGGCTTAGCTGGCTGTTCCTGTCTAAGTGTATTCAAATGTAATGTCATTAAATGGAAGTGAAATTGTAGAGATGTTTTGCTTTGGATGTGATAACAAAAGGTAAATCTTGCCACCCGAGTTTTTAATGTTTTTGGAACCAGGTGGTGGAATCCTAGGTGCATTCATTGCACCATGGATCTCTGCTTGTGAGATTTGTCTAATGATATACTAATTCCATTAAGAAAATAAGAAGGTAAGAATAGTGAAAAAATACTTGTTAAAATGCTTGTAAAGTAGGCATAACTTAAGTGTCATTATGGACTTCCTCAACCAAAGCTGCCTTTGTTGTGATTACCATCCCTTCTCATGCCGAGTTATGCACACCAGAAAAACAGTTTATGAATGACTATTCTAATTTTATAGCTGAAGCATGGCAACACAACCATTCAGAAAGCTGCCTCAGCCTCTCAAACCTCTGTCTGTTGAGATATTCCATAGTCTTAATAATGTTGGGAAAATTACAATCTATGCAGAAGTGATTCATCTAATGTTATACTACACTTTGTAGTAGAACCTCAGAGCAGTCATTCTCATCAATGCTTATAGTGAGCATTTTTGCTTATACAGGACTCAGGTATGACTGGTGTTCTGTATATTTTAGGAGCAGATGATATCATCGTTAATGACTTCTTAAAGAAAAAAAAAGAAAAAAGATTTTTTACATGGTAAGGTTTTCTAAAAACAGAATCCTTTATCCCTCCAGAAATAAAGTTCTCTGGGATATTATAGAATCACAGAATTCTATTATATTAATAATATTAATAATAAAGTTATT
>NW_009937445.1:0-1996 GCF_000696875.1 Nestor notabilis
GGTGCAGGTGTGGTAGCACCCCAATAATGGGATCTAGTTACTGTAATACTCCTAATAGTTGCTCCAGGGCTAATATTGGGTCCCAAGCAGTCCTAATAGTGGGGTGCAGGTGTGGTAGCACCCCAATAATGGGATCTAGTTACTGTAATACTCCTAATAGTTGCTCCAGGGCTAATATTGGGTCCCAAGCAGTCCTAATAGTGGGGTGCAGGTGTGGTAGCACCCCAATAATGGGATCTAGTTACTGTAATACTCCTAATAGTTGCTCCAGGGCTAATATTGGGTCCCAAGCAGTCCTAATAGTGGGGTGCAGGTGTGGTAGCACCCCAATAATGGGATCTAGTTACTGTAATACTCCTAATAGTTGCTCCAGGGCTAATATTGGGTCCCAAGCAGTCCTAATAGTGGGGTGCAGGTGTGGTAGCACCCCAATAATGGGATCTAGTTACTGTAATACTCCTAATAGTTGCTCCAGGGCTAATATTGGGTCCCAAGCAGTCCTAATAGTGGGGTTCTGGGTACTGTAACCCCCCAATAGGTGCTCCAGGGCCTCATATTGGGGTTCAGATACAGGACTAGTGAGGGGCTGGTACCGTAATTGCTTTAATAGTGGCTCCACAGCTTAATAGTGGGGTGTAGGTACCATAATGCCCCTAATAAATGTTTCATAGCTAATATTGGGGTCCAAGCTCCCCTAAAACTGGGGTTCTGTGTACCATAACCCCCCTAATAGGTGCTCCAGAGCTTAATGTGGGGGTTCAGGCACAGGAATAGTGGGGTGCAGCTACCGTAACACCCGTAATAGTGGAGTCTGCTTACTGCAATGCCCTTAATAGCTGCTCCACGCCTAATATTGGGGTCCAAGTAACCCTAATAGTGGGGTCTAGTTACCGTAATGCTCCTAATAGCTGCTGTAGGACTCATACCAAGGTCTTAGCTACGCTCATAGTGGGGTTCTGGCTACCAAACCCCCCTTAAACGGGTGCTCCAGGGCTTAATATGGGGGTTCAGGTACCGTAACACCCCTAATAGTGGGGTCTAGTGACTGTAGCACCCTTAATAGCTACTCTGTGCTTGATATTGGGGTCCAAGCAACCCTAATAGTAGAGTCCAGGTACCGTAACAGCACTAATAGTGGGGTCTAGGTGCTGTAATGGTCCTAATAGCGAGGTTCTGGGTGCTGCCACCCCCCAATAGGTGCTCCAGCGCTTAATATGGGGGTTCAGGTACAGGGATAGTGGGGTGCAGCTACTGTAATGGTGCTAATAGCTGCTCCGGGGCCTAATGCTGGCGGTCAGATACAGGCAGAGTGGGGTGCAGGTACCGTAACACCCCTAATAGCTGCTGCACGGCTCATATTGGGTCTCAGCTACCCCAATAGTGGGGTCTCGCTACCGTAACTCCCCTAAGAGATGCTCCGGGGTTAATGTTGGTGTCTCAGCTACTGTAAGAGTGGGGTCCGGGTACCATAATGCTCCTAATAGTCAGGGCCAGTTAACCATAACCCCCCTAATAGCTGCCCTCTGCCTAATATTGGGGTCTAAAGCAGTCTAATATTGTCATCTGGTTACTGTATTACTCCTAATAGCTGCCCCATGCCTAATATTGGGGTCCAAGACACCCCAATACTCCCGTATTGCTCCTAATAGCTGCTCTATGCTTAATATTGGGGTCTAAATCACTGTAATAGTACTGTCTGGTTACTGTATTACTCCTAATAGCTGCTCCATGCCTAATACTGGGGTCCAAGACACCCTTATATTGGCATCCAGTTACCATATTACCCCTAATAGCTGTTCCATGCTTAATACTGGGGTCTAAGACACCCCAATACTTGCATTTAGTTACAATATTACTCATAATAGCTGCTTTATGCTTAATTTTGGGGTCCAAGACACCCCAATCCTACTGTCCAGTTACCGTATTACCCCTAATAGCTGTTCCGGGGTTAATATGGGGGTCCGAAACACCCCAATATTGGCATCCAGTTACCGTA
>NW_009937446.1:0-11570 GCF_000696875.1 Nestor notabilis
CACCCTTTCTAAAACTCATCCAGCTGAAAGCATGTTTTAAACGCAGCCAGGCTCACTCTCTGAAAGAAATCGTATTTGACCACAGGCTACAACTTCCACCAGCAATGCCTTCTCAAAAGTGATTTCCAGGTAAGAGGATTAGCCCATCACACATTATGTACAAAATAAAGCACAAACATGTTGGATACAGCCAGTTTTGAGAATGTACTGCTATCTGGAAGTAGCTGAATAAAGCTTATCTAAAGGCTGCTGCCAGGGGGCAAGTTTCTGACCAATAAACCTGGCACCATGTGGTGTTCATTCTTGCACTGCAGGATTTATATCGTGCCTGGAAGGAGCAAGAAGCCGTGGACTCTGTGTGCAAGCAATCCCTGACCAGCAAGCAGCGTGGTCAAGGATAGGGGAAGATAAGCATTTTCTGTCACTGAGTAAAAGCATCCCCAAGATGCTTGGGGGAAAAACACCAGGCTCCACAAGAAGCCTCTCACAGCCACCTTTGCTGGACCCCCCCCACAGGGCTGCAGCACAAAGGCTTACAGAGGCAACAGGGCTGGCCAGCGTTCTTGAGGCACCTTTTCCAGCAGAGTAACAAAACAGATCTTGGCTCCAATCTGGTTCACTCTTTGCTCAGATGGTCACCCTGTGCCAAAGAAAACAACAGCTCCTCCCACACTTGCCCATTTCCACTGTGTGTTATTAGTAGGACAGACATAAAAGAGAAAGGGAGAAAAATCCACTGATTACCATGGACTTGGCAGGAAAACAAAGGCTGGGCTGAGAACAATGACCTGTTTGAGCTGGCAGAGTTGTGGGGAGCCCCGGATCAGAGTGAGTAGCAGCGGGTGCTGCGTGCCAGCCTGCAGCTGCACTGGCAGGAGCACAGCCACCAGCTCCTACAGGTACATCCAGCCTCGCAGAAGGAGCCTGGCTCAGAGTCTACACAGACTGTGTCAGTCCTGTACCTGCCTCAAACAATCCCAAGCAACAAAATCCACTGTGAGGTTTAGAAAACCCAAATCAGACAAAATTAGGTGACATTAGGCAAAATGAAAGGAGTTACCACATCAGGTTCAGGAGTTAATCGGTTAATAGAAAAATCTCCAAGTTCCTGAAAGTCAGCATGCAAACAGCATGGAGCAGAATGCTGCCAAAGAGAAACCCTGACAACCACTTATGTAACCGGGTCTCAGCTGCCTCTTGATTACATCTTATATCATTAAAAGGATGCAGGAGGAATAAACAACCGCTTCAGAGCAGAGGAGCCGAGGACATGTCAGGATAAAGCCCCCTGTCAAGTTTTCTGGGACAGCCACAACTGCTGTCTGGGTAAGTGAAATTTACTTTGAACTTCTCCAATGCTTTGAAACTGAAAAGGTGAACAGCTTTGTTTGTGTGCTATGTGTGTGCTCCAAAGGGGAAAATGAGTCCATGGAGAGGTGAGGCAATTTCCATGGGGTCACTGTGCAAAGAGGCTGCAGCGATGCTGAGCCCGGCTGGAGCCGTCCCACAGGCAGGACCTTACTGCTGCCTGTCCCTCCTGACAGCAGATCCGAGCTATCCACGGCTGTTACTGGCCAAGGCTATTTTCCCATGGCACAGTCAAGCAGGGAATCCAGGCAGGGAGCATTAAGGCCTTCCAGAGTGAAGCCATTTCTGATAACAGAAAATTCATTAAGAAATGACCTGTCAGCCTGCACACTTATTATTAGTAGAGCTAGAACCAGAAGGCACATGCCAATGCTGACAAATGACAGCCTCAGCAAGGCTTCTGACCTGTGCTCAGGGTCACTGTGTCCAAGAGCTGACCCTGAAGAAAGCATTATCCCCTGTCACAGAGAAATCAGAAAAATCCATCACCAGCATTCGTGCAAGGTTTCTCTCCGAGTTTATTGAGCTCTTTGGGGGAAGGCTTGCTATCAGTTTTAGGACAGAGATTAGCTCTTCCCATTGTCAGGACCAGCAATGCCTCCTGTAATACCCAGGGACGGCACCAGCGTGCAAAACACTGAGTGTCTCAGAGGAACCACAAATAACTGCAGTGTGACCAGTTACATTAGATTCCAAACAACTGCACCAGAATCAATTCCTGGGCAGAGAGCTCCACTACCCACAAGTCTTCATGTCCACATCATGTTGCCCTGGATTTGATGTTTGGGTATTGACCCTTTCTAACTGCCTTTTAAAAGGGTATGTTCTAATCCAGAGTTCGTTTTAGGTGCCAGAGCATGCAAGCCTTGGAGCTACAGCAGGCATCTACTGAGCAGAGGGAGCCCATCCTGCAAAGAGCCATGTGAAAACCTTGAGTTACTGGCTCTGTTAACAACTGGAAACCCCCAAGCTTAAAATACAGCCAAAGGGAGAAACTCCTGACAAACAGGATTGTCTGCAAAGCTCTTTGTAAATCTATGTATGAAGTAGGCTGGGCTGCTGTTTTATTCACAAGACTTGGATGGAGCTTGAATACCTGGAAGGTAGCCAGCCTTAATTAAGGAGGGCAAACAGATGTATGAAAGGTAACACACACACACTAGAAGGAATCGCTTCAGCTACTCACACACCACTGGGCTCTACACTGAGCACAGGCAGGGAAAGGACCCAAGACTACTGCAGATCTTCACTCCTTCGCTCACAGCAGCAGTCACAAACACAAACCAACACAACAGGATGGAGATTCACAGTGAAAAGGCATTTCTCCAGAAGCAGGAAGATTTCTGACCTGAAATTTTACACAAATTGTTCAGAAAAGGTTAGAGAAGCCGAACTGTACTTTCAGAGAAGTGTGTGGAATTGACATTAAGCTGAAATCTTTTGTGTTCTCTAATGTCACTGGTAATGTTAAACCTCTTAAAAAACTTAATATAGTTTTACAGAAGATTATGGATGTTGACGCTTCTTTAAAAATACACCTGGTCAATTTTACTGGTTCTTTTCATAGCTAAACATTTATCTGTCAGCAGGGATATAACCACTGCTTCTCCTGGAACGTGTCCCACCCAGAATCACCTATTTGTGAAAGTCACCTGCCTCAGCCATGAAAGACAGCAGTGGCTGCCCTTGGAAGAGCTTTGGTGAAACACTGGGACCAGCTGCCCCAGGGGATTGGTGCCAAATGCACTTTTATACTGTAGAAGCCCTGTTTGGGTCAGGCAGATATCATCAATCTAGTGGGGAAGGGACCAGGTAAGTGGTCAGTTCCTAGAAGAGACTGTTTAGTAAGGAGGGGAGCAACAGGAGAACATCAGCATCCAAGTGCAAAGTCAACAGGATCAATGCAGAAGAGCCGTGCAGCAGGCAGAGGGTTAGGGCAGCAAGAGTCTAGGCCACAAGAAACCACTTGCTGTCATTCTACTGCACTGTTTCCAGAAGGAGATGCCAAGATTTGTTGGTACACCTGAGAAAGGGCCTGTCAAGATCCTGAATGTGGCACCAAATCCTGACAGACAGGGGGAAGCAAGCCAGCAGTCTGCAGTGCAGAGAAAAGACAGACACCCCATAGCCAAGGTTCTGACTCACAAGGGGAGACCCTCCTTGCTTAGCTGAATAGGTGTACTTGGTACTACCAGTTCTTTTAATTCTGCACGATTCCCAGCTTCTCTCTGCAACTTGTGTCCTTGTAAAAACAGGGAATAGGAGACTAGGATCACATCTCCAATGATATATTGCAGAGGTATGCTGTTAGCTGAGTAATACTGTTGGAGGCTGTCTGCCAAACCTGCCTGCTGGCCCATCATCAGGCCTCTCTAAGCCAAACCATCCTGGATTTGAGACATGCAGCAGGACCATGAAGCCTTCTGGACAGCAGATCTATCATTAACTCTGCGGTGTGGAGCTCTACAGGCATGAGATAAAACATGACAACAGAGTGGGCTGAAAGGGCATGTCCTGTAAGATGACCTGACCTCATTTTCTCAGCTCCTTCTTCACCAAGCTCACCTGCTGTCCCCTCTTAGAAATGTACCATCAGGCTGGGAATCACAACTGCTGTTCCTGAGCCACTGCACAGTTCTAGGGGAAACAGATCTGTGTAATCTCAGGTTTGGTCTGTAAAACACAGAAATTTCACATCTCTAAGAAGCAACTTTCCCAGTGCTGGGAAGGCAAAGGCAGACAGAAAGGGTGGATTTGTAACTTAGTGCAAAACAGATAAAGCAGACTGGAGTCTGCAGAAGAGCTCAACTGTATTTACACAAAAACATTAACGAGTTCTGTGGTTCTTTCTGCAAGGGCTGGACAGACAATGCCACACCCCGGAAAGGAGCCCCGACCTCCAGTAACTGAGGATGCAGACAAGTATACGGAATACTTCATCCTGAGAATGTAAGACTATGGCACAGAGCAAGAAAAAATTCAGTCAGAAAGCTGGTCCACAGCCCACAAAGTGCTTGGTAGATGCTGTGCTCATAAAACTCCCTCTCCTTTTCAAGCAGCAGCAAGCCCAAGGTGTGCAGTTAATTCTTTCCTTGAAAGGAGCATTTGTCTACAACAGCCCTCCAGAGAAAACACAGCCAGTTTTCTGCCCACCTGCCCCATCACACCATGAAAAAGGAACTGACCTGTTGGTGCCGGCTTGTAAGGAAAGAGTAATTGCTTCTCTCACCCTAGAGGAAGGACTTGCAGGGCTTTCATACCCCTCAGAATCAAGAACTGATTACTGCAGGGAGGCAGCAAGGTATCTTACACGGAGCAACCTGGAAGAACCAACTACCAACATCACGCTCATTGCCCTCTCATCCAAGCCATAAATGTTTCTAATGAGACAAGACCCAGCACAAACTGACTCTGATGCACCTCTCCATAAATCTCACAAGGCTCAGAAGCCATGAGCTCCTGCAGGCACTTCTGCAGCAAGACACAACAGAAACACAGGTGCACATTTCTCTGCTGTTCCACATTTCAGAGGCAAACCTCACAGAAGACACAGCAGCTCAGTTCAGTGAAAACCACCTGTAGCCTCTACAAATCCAGAGCCCAGCCACTCTAGGACAAAAGGAAAGAGAAACGACCTAGTGATATCCACGAGCTGCCTGTCCAAAGGAGGGCTCATATTCAAATGCAAATCTTTACCCTTCCAGTTGTACTTCCACTCTGGCTCCTCCACAACCAAGACCCAGAGCTGAAGCACACTACCTACAGCCTCCAGAGCGATTCTACCTTCCACTCCACCCTGCTCAGGCTCCCCTGAAACCTGAACATCCAGGGAGAACACACAGATGCAACATCCTGTTCCCTCAACGCCAAAGCAAAGAGGCTGATCAAGAACAAGCAATTTAAATCCAAATACAAAAGAAATCCCTGGCACAATGCTCCGTTGGCAAAACCTGTTCAGAAAGCTCCTGGCAACATTCAGCTGAACTGTAAGATAAACTGGGCATTTAGGTATCTGAGCAACAACAACAGACTGTGAGTAGCTGGTAGGGATCTGCTGATGGATAACAGAGCTGGTACTATCAGTCCTATTTTACAGGCTGGGTAAGTGAGGCAGAGAAACAGCATGCACAGCTAAAACCGTAGGCAGTGTTAAATATCCCAGAGCTCAGGTTTCTGCCTCGGCCACCTAAACCTGCACTGCCAAGACCCCACAGCTCTTGATCGCATCTAAGTAAGTCGTTAAGAAGAGCCAAACGAGGAGGGAAAGCACTGCAGCAGCAACTGCCATGTCTAGAATAACCCCTTCCAAGTGGAAGAGACTGTCCCCTGGCACTGCATTTCAAGGTTGTTAAATTCTCTTAGTTCTGACACTTGTGCCACATAGAATTTTAAAAATCAACACGGTGATGATACCCACATAACTCAGGCAAGATACAGCAAGAGCAGCACCAGTGAAACACCTCTGCTGCCAGCTCCAGAACCCAAGAGCCTCTTGGAATCCTTAGCTGTATCTCACCTCAGAGAGCTCTACACAGGCAGGGCAAGGACAAGTGGAAGGACTGTGATCAATTGCTGCCAGGGAAGATACGCATTCTGAGGAGTGACCAGAGAAATTCTCCCAGTGAAATCACAAACATCTCACAAATGCTTCAGCTGCTCCCAAGCTCAACAACTTACTCCATCTCTCAGAAGCAAACTCAGGTTTTAAAGCAAACAAGAAGAGAGAAAATCAGAGATGTCACAGCCCCAAGAGATGAAATCAGAGCAAAGCTGGCAGTCCTTAGGGCTAACAGTTATTTTTTCAGGAACAGACATAGCTCTTTCCACAGAAATGCCATCAGCTGTTGAGTAAACAGCTCTGTTTTCCCTGCAGTCTCAGGAAGGATCACATTGGAATGGGGAGGTGGATGTTTACCTTGTGCTGATGAGCCTCACTCCCAGATCTGAGCTTTGGTTGCACCTCTCCACACTCTCAGGCTGTCTGTTCACTTCAGGGCCTCATCTCCCACTCAGGTTATGCACAAAAGGTTATCTTTATGAAGACCAGAAATAAACCCCAATTATATTAACCAGCAGGAAGTAAGCACCAATCCCCTCACTGCACACACAAGGCAGAGGTTCCTGTACATCCCTGCTGAGCAGATCCCTCAAGTCCTGTTCCTCCCAGAGGCACTGATGGGAGCTCCTCTGGCAGTCGCCTTTACATCCAGAAGGGCCAGTACCAACACTGCAAGGTACAAAGCTGCCCTGGCAAGAGCTGAATAGATTTCTCTATCAGATTGTTTTGATTTCCCACAGCCATCAAGACTGATGCAGCCAGTTCAAACCATTAATAAGATCACGAACAGTTCAGAGCAGCCTGCAGTTCATAACCACTGCAGATGCTGAAGCTTCCAAGGAACTATTCCTCCAGGTTCCCCAATTTTACTGACACTAGGGCAATGCAGCATTGCACAGCAATTCTTCTTACAGGAAGCCTATTCATAGGAGCCATTTGCACTACAAATGACTGCCAAGGATGCTAACAGGAATCTGACACAGCTACAAAGTGGTAAGAAAACACGTTACATGCAGTGTGATTCAGTACTCTGGAGAAAGGAGCTTTAGGTAGCTTTAGCTTTCCTGGAGAGTTAAGCAACTCAGACTATGCATGGGGCATCTGGACTATGCCAAGCCAGACAGGAAGTAAAAATGTTTCACAGATGCTTGAATTTACATAGATATTTGCAATGCATAACTGACAAGGTGTGTAAGCGTCATCACTTCTATTTTCCAGATAGGAAAATGACACAGAACTCTGCAGCTATGCCGAGTGCTACAGCTCGAAAAAGACCCTTCATCTCCCACTTTCTGGGGCTGGAAACCACCCTCTGAATCACACTGCCTTTCGTTATGCTGTGCAGCCAGCAGCAGCATGAAGCCCTGCTCCAGAGGAGCTCTGGAGGAGCAGGTCTGCATGCTGGCACGGGGAATGCTGCGAACACCTCTTAAATAAACCACTCCATACGCTGCTTCCACTGCAAAGGACCACAGGCCTCACTGAAGGCAACATTTTGCTCAGGCACAGAACACTGACACTGTTGTAACACTCAGATCTTGTGAACCCGCTCCTAAGTGACGGTTCGTGACGTTTCAATCGCTAGGTGGGAGCTTGATTCTTTGGTTATTTCAGTAAAAGATAAAACCCATACTTCATACTATTCCAGTGATGAAGAAGTGTTTCTTGAGCACATCCCTACTCCCCCTGCCTGCTTCACAACCCACTCCAAACTCTGAACAAGAGCACTCAATGCTTTTGTACAGGCTCCCAGCCCACATACAGGTAGGAAGAGCTGCAGAACCTACCCCACAGCAGATCTCTTCCAAAAAAATCACTATATTCCCACACAAGGGGGAGGAGGCGAAGTCCCAGTGCAAGCTCTTCGAACTTGTCTCTACACATTCCTTGCAGTACCATCACTACAATTCCCATCCAAAACGTCTCAATGGCTATCCAGGAAGGATTCCTCCAACTCGCTTCCACCAGGGTGCTAACTCTGCAAATACTATATGGTTTACTCCCTTTAAGTGCTACACACCTGAAATCCAAAGGCTATTGAGGATGCTCTCAACAACTAAGTGAAGCCCTATGGACATTTGAAGTACTGGAGTCCAACAAAGTAGCCCTCTTGGCCAGATCCTAGGATGCTGTTAAGCAAGTCCTTGCTTTCCTCCTGGTATTTAACCTGTATTTCTTTGCACTTAGGCCTGGCTCACCTTCACCTCCTCTTTCACTTTTTCATGTTTCAAACCTGGTCATTACCTCTTCCCTTTCATTCAAGGTATAATTGTTTTCAACAGTCCTCCACAAAATAGTATCTGTAGTCTCTTAAAGTTGTAACAGTGAGCTCTCTTGTCCCTACCAGTCTACCAGCACCTTCCTGAAAAATTAAGCGCGCAGAACCCAAACACAGACACTGTATTTTGGCTACAAGTACAATGGCCCCCTGCAGAACTGCACATACACCTTTTAACACCTCAAAACCACCTTCTGTCCACACAGACCCCACAGTACTTGCAAGTCAAGCAGCTTCACAACCAACCAGTGCCACAGCTAAATACAGAGCAACCCAGGGCTACTAAACCAGCCTCCAATCCATTTTGATTATGGTCCCAATGCTCCCAGCCAAACAGAGACAACGATTTACAGCTATACACATCTGAGCAGCTTTACTCCAAAATAGACAGCTCATAAGCTCCAACTTCTCAGTTACTTCCATGCAGGAAGCACACGTGCACGCATACAACATCCTGAATATTAGAAGTTACTCACTAAAAATGAGCCCAAGCTACATTTAGCGAGGCTTCACATTAGAATACAATCTCCTGCTTTAGCTCCATTTTCTCCTCCTGTGGGAAAGAACAACCCTCTAACCAAACCACATGGGGTTTGCACATATCTGCAAAAGCCCCTTCAGGAGGTGCTTTCCAGGAGGACACTTGTAACAAAGTCACTTCAACAGTCAGAAAAAGATACTCTACGAAGGACAGAGCTGCTCCTCCCTAATCCTTCCCCGATCCCTCTGTTTTCACCTCGTTGTCTGATACCTGACAGATTCACAGTTGTATTTCTTCTGTTCTCAATGACAAATTAGTGATAAGGAGCTGTGAAATTATCGACCTATTAGGAGAATGAGTCAGTGCCACATGAAAACCAAAACCCACTTACAAGGCCTGATTAGCTGAAGAGCAAGCAAGGCCTGACACTGAGACAACACACTCATTGCCAAGTTGCAGAATAAATGGGGAATCTAGTAAAGAGGAGCAGGGATGCCCAGAGTGGTCATAAATAAACCCTCTTCCTCCCTTAAGTTACCATGCTGTATTCAGTAAGTTTTTCCTGTTCAAACTGCTTCTATTCCTACAAGTAAACACCCCATTACAAGTGGAAATACCACTATAGCAAAATCTCTTTGTACAGGCTATCATCACAAAAGAAAAACTAAAATGGCTTGCTATTATTTTCAACACCACTTAAAGTTATCCAAGCTCACCTTTAAATACTTTCAATTGCTCAGGTAAGCACAATGAAGGCCTTGAGCAACCAACACTTCTGAATCTTAAATAGGCAGGTAATACTGTAATGGATCATCTAAGAGGCTCGGTACTGGAGGCACTACCAGACATGCCAAAACCATGGTCCTGCTTTTTCCCAGTTACACCTGATGGGATACCCTGCAGGAGGAGGAGGAGGATACATGACAGGAATCTGGCGCTATGCAGAAGCATCAGTGCCACACACACGCAGGCTGAGGGTTGTCTGTCTTTACACCAGCCCTCAGATACTGAGGCACGCTGCGTCAGGCCTAAGCCAAATAGGGACTCTAATGCCACCCCTGCTTTCAGGAGGAGGTTGTTCAACTAAATTGGCCTTTGAAGTTTGGTTTTACACAAAGCTTTAATAAAAGGCTTTAGTGAAATGTGGCCACGGAGTTAAATCATTTTAATCAAAATTCTTTAGGAACATTACTCATTTATTAAAACTAAAAGACTTTTAAACCCTGCATCTTCTTTCCAGCATTCATATGGACTATTTACTTACTTTTCCAGCTTCAGCCAGTTGGCTGAGTTTCACTTTTAAGCTCTCATGCACTCACAGAAACAGAAAAAAAAGCCCACAGTTCATCCAAAAATGCTCTGTAAGAGCAAATTAAAATTCTCAGTATTTAGAAGGAACAAGTCACCAAGACATTATATAATGACAACTTGGGAAATCTATATAAAACTCATGGTATATTACTTTTTCTTTTTAAAGGAAAGGTATCTGCTCATGCCATGTAGAAATATATTTCCTTATCAGTGAAGACTGCTAAAAGTGTCCCAAAATGCGTGACATCTTTAATAAAACCCAAGCCAACCTCCACCTGCAATCCCAAACAGAATTTGTGATTTGTCTGAGTATGATTTTTAATCTGGACTTTTTACCTGTAAAAAGAGTAGATCCTTTCAGAGAGGTTATATGGTAGAGGTCTTGTTTATCAAAGCCCAAAAATAGACTCTGCTGCCTAGGAAGAACCTCTTAGGCCACAGTCCTGAATGAAGTAGCATCGCCCATGATGAACCCACAAAGATCTCAGGGACCTCAGATGTGCTGGAGATAAAACCCAGACCCATCTACAATACTTCATTTGGAGTGAAAAATGCAGGTAGCTACTTCAACTTTTCAGGCAGAAACTAACCCAAACCCATCAATTTCCATCCTCTCTTTAAATTCTACTTACAGAATATGGTCTCAGCCTCCCTCTCTCTTCCAGGTGACTTCCCAGTCCCTAGCTTACAGCACTGGCTTTTAGGACACTGGAGTTTAAATACCCCAATACACGTGGAAAAGGCAGGTCCAAAAGTAACATCCCTGCCAGTTTGTATCTCGAGAATTCTACTCCTCAGGAGCCCATTCCCCAAATCCGGACTCTCCAAGACAGAGACCAGCTACTTATCCATCATGAAAGGGCTCAGTCCAGCAGAGACCTCATGTGCATCTGCAAGACAAGGCTTCAGACAAACAAACCTTCCACTACAAGCCTTGATTTGGTCCTGGAAGGGGCAGGATGCCTTCCCCTAAGTAGACTACAGATGATAATGCAGACACTGTGCTTATACTTAATACCAGTTCCTAGAGAGAAACAAAATTACTAAAGTCCTAAACATTTATGCTTATTGTATATTGTCACCCCAAACACCAGTACATCAACATACAAACATTTGATGAGTTGATAGTTAAAAGAGTATCTCACCCTTTGGAGGTTCAAAAGAGAGAAGCAAAACAACTTTCCTAACAAAACCCACAACTCCCAGCTCTTTCAACCCCCTTTTGCCAGCTTTGAATTTGGGGACCAGGGGAGTTTCATAACCACCTGTTTAATGAAAAACCCCTCCTCGTTCACAGCCAACACTACTAAACAAACCACCCCCCGGGGGAAGATGCAAATGTGTCCCAGGACCTGCATTAGGGGTTCCCCAGCTTGCAGCACGTCTGTTCTCACACGGAGATAAAACCCTCCGTCTTAAACCAGAAAAAACCCATCTTTCCAGCCCTACCTACGGAGCTCGCTCAGCACCAGCGCGCACAAACTCCATCCCCACTCCCCATCGGCTGCCCCCCGCCCCACGCCGCATTTCAGCTTTTCGGCCTCAGCAACCCTTTTGTAGGCTCCCGCACAATA
>NW_009937447.1:0-2338 GCF_000696875.1 Nestor notabilis
GATGCCGCCGCGTCGGCTTCGGGCCTGAGAGCGGATGGGACCACGGTCCCGTTGGCGCTGCCGCTGCCCGGAGTTTGCAGGTCCCTTCGCAGATAGGGTTGGGGACTGCTTTGTTTAATCGGGAGCAGAGAAGGCTCAGGAGGTACCTTACCGCTCTCTACAACTACCAGCCGGGAGATGGCTGGTCTCTGCTCCCAGCTAACAAGCGATAGGACAGGAGGAGAAAAAGCTGCACAAGGGGAGGTTTAGATGGGTATTAGGAACCAAACCTTAACCAAAAGGGCAGTCAGGCGTTGGAACAGGCTGCCCAGAGCAGTGGTGGAGTCACCGTCCCTGGGTGTTCAAAACCGTGTAGACGAGGCCCTCAGTGACACGGTTTAGTGGTGGCCTTGCCGTGCTGGGTTAAAAGTTGGACTTGGTCTTAAAGGTATTTTCCAATCTGGTTGATGATGATTCTAGAGCTTGGGTGCTTGGCCTCCCCCAGCCCTGTCTGCTTTGCCTCAGGGGAAGGCGTTTTTCCTGGAGAATTTGCCACCCCTCCTTTTTTTTTCTGGGCTGAATTCCTACACAGGGCTAGGTGACAGATGTGAGCTTAAAACTTTCGTATAGAAATGTAAGGCAGTCATGAGTGCTGCTGGCCAAGTACAGAATGTGTATATCTCTATCCAGAGTAAAGTGGTGTCTGCAGTTTTCACTGCAAGTTTTTTGGTGGTTGTTTTGGGTTTTCTTTTTCTTTTTTTTTCTTTTTTCTTTTTTTTCCCCCCCACAGCGAGTATTTTGGGTGTTCTACTGAAGCCAAAGCAGGAAAACTGCACGTAAGACATAAATAATACAAATTGAGATTGATCATGAAGACCTTTTGTGGAAGAGCTAATCCAACCACTGGTGCAATGGAGTGGTTAGAAGAGGATGAGAACTATGACTACCATCAGGAAATTGCACGGTACACTGGAAAAAAATATTGTGTTATTCCACTAAAGCTACAAAAAAGAGCAAACCCAACTTGATTTTGTAACAGTTTTGGGGTTTATCTCTATACAAGTAACAATGGTATAAGATGAACAGACTGTTGGGTAGTCTAAATGTTATGGTGCCCAGTGTTGTTCAGGAACAGATTTGTACACGTAGAATTTTGTAAAGTAGTCAAGTAGCTTTCTTCTAAATTATTTTAAACATTTTCTGAGGTGGTCTTAATACTGACTTTGACGTTGTGGAAAAATGCATTTACTAAATTTCTTCTAAATCCCCAGTGCAATAAATAACTGCCAATTGTCTATTCCTGTAGTAACTTTGTAAGAGCTTAATATAACAGTTAGAAATGTTGGGAAGTTTACATTTTGGGATGTTTTTAAGTAGAGTGACCCATGAAGAAATGGGAACGAAAGAAATTTACATCTTGGTAACAAATGGTAGACCATTAGCAGGCTGTCTTCCATTGCCTGTATTGTTTTGTATGAACCTCCATTTGTCCCAGCTGTTACTTAACAGCTATTTGTCCATAGGTCAACTGGGACTATTTATTGGGTCCGCTGCTAAAGGGAGGATATATGTCAGCAGATAATTAGTTCATTTATATGGTGGTGACAGATCACTGAGATGACATTATTCCTTAGATTTGAGAAACAGTTCAGATCCTCAAGGAGTGTGTCAGTTATCTGTGCATTATGGGCCATGTAAGATCTATCAGTTTTGTTATGCTTTGCAGTATCTAGTATTTTGACTGGATTTTTTTTTACTGTAGGTCACGCTATGCAGATATGCTTCATGATAAAGACAGAGTAAGTATAGAAGCAAAACACTTCTGAATGGTTAGAAATACCCACTTCCTTTCTCTTGAATAGATGCCATTTCATGATTACACAGGTTTCTCTGGAACATGAAATGATCAAATTTGTACTCTTTAAAATACCAGACCTGCTTTTAGGTCAAACATATGTCTTCTTATGTCTGATTCTAGTGCTCTGTTGTTTACTGCAGAACATAGTATTTACATTCAGTAGCTATGTCTGCTGTTATTTGTTTGACATTTTGGACAAGCACTCATTAGATGAAATTTCAGAGGCTGTAAATGTGAATCTAGGCTTCTTAGTTTTTATAGGAATGTAAGTAAAGTATTTTTATTCTTTCATGGTATTTTTAGCTTTTATTTACTGCTTAGGATTGAGAAGAAAATTCAGATACCATATCTATGGGCTTGATAAAGTCTGGAGTGAATGGTTTAAATGTTCTTTCTGCTCTGTAGACATTTAGAGAGGAATCTAAACCCAAGATAGTTTAGCTCCTGTGCTGGCATAGTCACTATTTGAGTGGTGCTGCAGGGACAGAGTAATCAGAAACA
>NW_009937447.1:2369-16370 GCF_000696875.1 Nestor notabilis
ACATGAATCTTATTATTATTTGCTCCAGAAAATATATTGCATTTGTTTCTTACTTACGCATTTGTTATTTGTAGCATATGCTGTAAATAGCTGAGTGAAAAGTATAAACGAATAAAAGGTTATTTATTTATTCATTTATTTATTTTCTTCTCCACAGAATGAGAAATATTACCAAGGTATTCGTGCTGCAGTGAGCAGAGTAAAAGAAAGAGGTGAGAAAGCAATTGTTCTGGACATAGGGACTGGCACAGGACTTCTGTCTATGATGGCAGCTTCAGCAGGTGCAGATTTCTGCTATGCAGTTGAGGTGAGCATTTGTTGTGGGTTGCACATACTTCTGCAGTCGTGTTCATAGCCTTTTTTAGACCACCTGTGCAGTTGTTCTGTCTGCATGATCAGTGGAGTAGATACACTTGCTGTTTTGTATTGTGGCTTCTGAAGTGCAAGTTTGATACTTATATGTGTCAAAACAACTTAAGTCTTACAAGAATATAATTGAAAAGGTACAACACACTTTTAATTTTTAGGACAGTTTCTGTAAATGTACAGATCAAAATTGCCAAGTGAAGTTTTACAGTATTCTGTCTTCTCTACTTCTTATCAAAACTCAAGTGTAATATGGAAAACTTTAACCAAGCTTTTAAAAAATCTGTTCTTTAACCATATTGCTGATCTTTATAAATTTCAGGTCTTGGAGGTGGGTTCTCGACCACTTAATCATACCATGGCCCACATCGTAATAAAGAGACTGTCCCATCAACTCACTTTCCATATCTTCATGATTAGATAGAGCATCTCCTTTTTTTATTGGCAGTTAAGAAACATCCTGATGGTCATTAGTAGTGATTACTGATATTAAGGATAACAACAGGAACATTTTGGCCATTTCAGCTTCTTTTTAACACATTTGAATAAACAAAGAGAAGGTTCACTTGTCTGTAGGTCATAGTTGAAAGAGTGCTGTGTGATTTTTATCCAGGCAGAAATCTACTGGGTTTGTCTTGTTTTGTTTTGTTGGTTTTTTTTTAATTAGGGTTCATTGCTGTCTTGTTCCATGGTAATGAACTTCAAACAGGGAAAGATTCAGAAGATGTGAAGTTTTTGCATTACTGCATTTTGTGTTTGTGTCCTTTCATTTCTAAAAGCTAATCACAGCTTACCAGTTTGTTATGCTCTTGGTATTTACAGGTTTTCAAGCCCATGGCTGATGCTGCTGTGAAGATAGTGGAGAAAAATGGTTTTTGTGATAAGATCAAGGTAATCAACAAGCACTCCACTGAAGTCACAGTTGGTCCAGGTGAGAAAAATAGGCTAGGGTTAAAAAAATTGGCAAGTATTTTAAAATCTTAAGGCGTATGTCTTATTCTTATTTTTACATGGTTTTAATTGAAACAATCAAATCCTTAACTCTCTAAAAAGTAACATTGAAAATTTACTTCAAAAGGGAGTGTTGTGTATCAGTAGTCATTTGTATTTCATAGTAAACTTCTAAAGGAGAACAGATTGCAGTCCTCAGGAGGTCCTCTTACAGGGATACATTTTTTAAATTGCTTGTGTTTTCAGGATAGCATCTCCTTGAAAGACTTTTATATAAGTCTTAATATTAAAATATTAAATTCTGCCTTTTAGATGGAGATATGCAATGTCGTGCAAACATCCTGGTAACAGAACTGTTTGATACAGAGCTGATAGGAGAAGGGGCTTTACCAACCTATGAGCATGCTCACAAGTATCTTGTACAGGTAAGAAAATAGTCATTGATAGTATGTCACATTTATCCCTAGAGAACCTTTTCTGTCTTTTTTGGACTAGGGTAGAGATTGTACTTGGTTTAGGCTTCTGTATCCTTTGTGAATGCACCATCAGCTGTGTTAAGTTATTTATTCAGTAAATAATTTACTGCATTCATTCCTAGCTGTTGGAGTTCATATTGTAAATTACAGGCTCTGAAATGACACTTAGTTGCTTTCTATTAAAACCATTAACTTTCTGGTTAATAAATGTCTTTCTGAAAGGCATCCAGTTCTGATTTGGAGCTTTCCTTAGTAGTTTGTTCCAAGATGTTCTAAAAATGACATTTCCTTTCTAGATTTGATGGCTTTCACCTCCCTGGCATGGGTTCATGTTTGGTTTGTTTTTTTTTCAAAGGAGGTCTTGCTAATCTGCATGTTTTTTTTCCTATGGAAATACTTTAAACACTGTAATCAAATTGATACTTTTTTTTTTTTTAATATAATCTATTGGTATAATTTTAGTGTTTCCACTTTCACTCTTTCTAATTTTTTCCTTTAATTAAAATGGGGATGGCAAAACTTTATTTAGGTTTCTAGGTTTCATTTCACCAGTTTACATGTGAAGACAAGAGCATTCCATAACTTTTTGCTGGTCTGCATATATGGTTCTGAACAATAATTAGACTTTTTGTAAAAGTGTTGTTCTTGGAGTCTGCTCTTAGCTCTTAGTTTTAGAACAACTTACATGTTTTCTGCTCTTTAAACATAGATACAAAGTTGTCTTTGCATAAGTATTTGAGCCATTATTTTTCTTATTTACCCGCCATGATGACAAACTCTGTTTTCATGTTGATAGCTTAGTACTTTTCTGCTTTGAGAAGCTTAAGAAAAATCTCTTGATTCAGAATGAGAATGGACATGCAAGTTTAACTAAGGCTAGAAAAATGATAATGTTGCATGTTTATTAAAGTAACCTGGCCTTGCTGAGTCATACTGAACAGGGTAGATAACGTGTATTGTACTTCACAGTTACAGAGACAAAAAGAAAATGCTCTGATGGTACAGAAGTCTCTGAAATCATTTGTGTGTCAGATTTCAAAGCTCCCAGGCGAGCTTTTCTTTAAATTGTTTCACATTTCAGTTGATTTAATTCTCATGCATGTTACTAAGTCAGACTTGTTGAATGCTTTTACCTTTTGTTCTAAACACTCAGGAAGGATGTGAGGCAGTGCCTCACAGGGCAACAGTGTATGTCCAATTAGTGGAATCCAAAAGAATGTGGGCCTGGAACAAACTATTTCCTGTTCATGTCGAAGCAGAGGATGGTGAAAAAATTATTGTCTCCCCTTCAGAAATGGAGAACTGTCCAGGTGTTCCTTCTGTTTGTGATATCCAACTGAACCAGATGCCTTCAAGTGACTTCACTGTCCTTAGTGATGTGATAACAATGTTCAGGTAAGGCAGGCATTGTTTTGTTCAAAATAGAATTTTCCTGTTAATGCCTTTTATATAAGTTCTGTATTCAGCTTAGGAAGCTAATGAGAACTTCTGAAGAATCTGAACTAGTATTTCTTTTTACAATTTTCCTGCTTCTCCACAGTGTGGATTTCAGCAAGCCAGTAAGGAGTGCTTCTACCTACTATAGAGTGCAGCTGGAGCCTGTAAAATCTGGCAAGGCACAAATCGTACTTTCCTGGTGGGATATTGATATGGACCCCTCTGGGATGATAAATTGCACAATGGCTCCATACTGGGTAAAACCGACTTCCTCTTTCCAGGTAAAATACCGAGCCTTTGGATACTATCATCAGATTACTGTCAGTAATTATTTTGAGTAAAGGCCATACTGGGTGTTTTATGCTTCTGTCTCTTGAACTGTATAGGAACTTTGCTAATGTTTTATGTATTGAAATATGCTAAATAAGCAAATCACAGAAATGTTAACTATATTATATGCCCATTTTAGGTTTTCTTTAATGTAAAACTTAAGCTTTACATTAAAGCTTACATTTAAAAATTGCAGTTTGTCCTCCAGATATTTTTCTCTTATTTCTTTGACTTTCAAGAAATGAAATATTTCCACATATTTTTCTCTATCTAGTCTCTATGTCTGGTCAGAACATTAATCTATGGTTTGCTTCCATGTAGTTCTGTTAAACTTCCAAATAAGTGTTAAGTTTATGGTAATAATAAAAAAAGCTGGTGTGGGAAAATGCTGGGTTGATACTCAATAATTAGAGGAAGAGGAGATCACTATTAAATCAGATTCCTGGTTTTTATATGAATGTATTTACTAGTAGGATGAACTTAGTCAAAAGCAAGCTATAAAATGATTGCACTTACTGTGTTTGAGAATAAAATTTGAAACTATCAAGCTTTGGGGCATTCAGTCAACTCTAGAATGACCAGTCACCTTGGAATATTTGCAATGCAGAAAATAACATTAATAAATGCCAAGTGTATTTTGGTTTTGTTTTTGTTTGATTAAAATACAGGCTTAGCTAGTTCAGCAAGCCAGTGGTCTCACTTCTAAATGAAAAAGTTCTAAGGCTTTGTTTATCAATCCTTTTCAGTGGCGAGATCACTGGATGCAGTGTGTGTATTTTCTTCCAAATGAGGAGCCAGTTCTCCAGGGTGAGAAGTTGTACCTGACTGCTAGTCGTGATGAGTACTCTTTGTGGTATAAGCTGCAGAAAGCCAGGTAACAATAGATGTGTGTTAGAAAGGGCAGTATTCCAAGCTCAAGTATTTGCAGCTCTTGGAGCAGCTATTCTGTAGAAGAGCAAGAAAAGAACCTAAAGATGAGAAAATTACTAAAAGCCAATTCATGGGCAGTGCACAGCTGAATTAAACGTTATACATGAAATGACAGTTGCGGTTTGGACTGCAGGCTCCTGCTTTATACCTGCTAGCATTATGTGACACAGAAACAATGAACAGTCACGGCTGGTTCCTGGATACTCTAAAATACAGCTCAGCTGAGATGACGTATGGTTAAATGAGCAAAATAACTGCCATTCTGTCTGTCTCCATTTTCTGTTTTCCTAGTCAGCGCTGCCTTTTTGACATTAATGCATTTTGCTCAAAAAAGAGCTTAATCATGTTGATTGTGATGACAATAGCAGCTAACATTTTTAAAAGTCAGTGACAGCTTTAAAAGTTAATGTCTGAATTTTATGTGCTTTTTTTATGTAGGAATCCAAATCGAAGCCTAAAATACCTAACCGTTAGAATTGGTGGGAAAGTTTGGGGGGTTCTTGGTTTCGTCTTTTAAAAAAGGTGTAAATTGGCCCTTTCTCTTCATTTGGAAAAGCAAAACTACAAAAGTTCCTGGAGAACTAGTAAATTTGAACAAGTAACAGTGCAGTCCATATGCACTGATGTGCATACTAGACAAAATGCATAAATGTATCTCTTTGCAAAAACATGTTACTGATGCCGTAATTGATGCTTCATTGAATTATTTTTCCAGAGAAGAGGAGAACAAAGCAGATGTTCGTGTTGAGAGTCCTGTTTGTAGATGCCAGGCTCATCTTCTTTGGAATAGACCACGCTTTGGGCAATTAAATGATAAGAACCGAACACACCAATACGTCAAGTCTCTGATGAAAGTGAGTGCATGTTGCCTTTACGTGTTTTGGCTTCTCTGATAACTGCATATATTGTTTATTTGCTGTAATTATTTATGGAATGTGTTTCTCCCTTGCTAAAGGACTTCACTCACAAAGTGTATCAGTATATGTAAGTTATATTTTGTCATCAAAATGATACTTCTTTTTTTTTAATTGTAAGCAGCCAGTTTTGCATAGAAATCTGTAACAGCTCTGTGTGTTTATTAGGAGTATTGGTAGTTGAATAAAGACACCCAGAACATTTATGTGCAAACTTTTTCTGACCTAAAAAAAGTGGATTACATGAACATTTCTTGCAGTGTTCTTTTCTGATTGAACTGGTTATATTAATCACTGATTCTCCCAGTCCTTATTTGATACCAAGTGCATAAAGTGAGAAAAAGCACCACCAAAATGCCTAGAATTTGGAAACTTTTTCATCTGGACTAGGAATAACAATGACTGTTTGTTTTCTGTAGGTTCTGAAAGCAGATAGTGTTTGCCTTTGTGTTAGTGATGGCAGTCTGCTGCCTGTGCTGGCTCACTATCTTGGAGCAAAGCAGGTACAGTACTTACTGTTTTTCTGATCTTTGTGTTTTCACTTGGTATTTATTTCTCTCATAGTTCAGTATTTCTGGACCATTATTTAATTATTTCCAATGCTTCTTCAGTAACTAGTGAGAAAGAGGCTTCTGTTATGTTCAAGTGGAGGTTAAATTCATATCTGATCAAGCTGAAGTCCAGGGAGGGAGGGGATATTTACAAGTTCTGGTATTTACCGTTGTGTAGCCTTGAGTGCAAGTGGTGTTCCTCACTGCCCACTGATTCTGCTTGCTTGCCATTGATCTTGTATCTCAGTGCTTTTGGAAATAATCTTTCTACTGACCTAAATGTTTGGCAGGTTTTTTTCTTCTTTTATGTTTACAATTCCCTAATTATGTTTATTATCTAATCTAAAGTGGAAGGTCTGTAACAGCAAGATAGGAAGCAGTAAGAATACTGAGTCTGTGTATAAATGAGAGCTGATAGCTGCCTGGCTGTCTCGCTTAGGTATATACCTTACTTAATGTGTTCTCTCATGGGGATCTTGAAAGTAAAATGTATTACAGTTGCATAGAATATCTGGGAATGTGTAATGTAATATCCTGAGGAAGATGCCAGGCAATTCGTAGAAATGAATAACCATGCTGAGTTAAACCAGTAATCCATGGCTCCTGTAATTTTGCCATTAGTAGTGGCTAGTCACAGACAACTACTAAGGAGAGAGGAAATGAATAGGGCAGACAGACTTACATAATACTCTCCTAGCCCTGTAGCAGCCTATTGCCTAACTATTCATCAGTTTTGAATAAAACCTAATTTTTTCTTGTTTTAAAAGGCTGGTGTGCTGCATTACGCATCTGAGCTCTTCCTGGCTGATACAGTCAGATCATGTTAAAAAATGCTTACAAAAGAGTAAGCACTACTGGAGGGTGGTTCAGCACAATGGCAATATCTTTGTGTTTGTTCAGGAGTAAACGTATGCCTAGAGCAAGTGTTAATATACTATGTGCATCTTAAAAATGGAAAATAAGTATCTGCTTTCTGTTCAGGATTTTCATGTATGGCTGCAAAACCAGCATTATTTAGCCTGTTGTTAGGGGGGATGGTTTTGGTGTTAAAAAGGTGCATGACCATGGATTAGATGCATGGTTCTTAAGAACTGTGTTCACTAGGGCATCAAAGTTGTTCCTTCATTGTTTGTTTACGTATTCTTTTAATTAAAAATCATAAAGCTAGTTTGACTAACTGTTTTATATTTTCTTTAGGTATTTACATTAGAGAACTCTGCCGTGTCCTCTTCTGTCATGGAAAAAGTGAGTCTTCAGTTTCCTGTTAAAGCAGTACATGAATTCATGGCATTTCTAAGGCCAGAGTTGATGCCTTTGATTGTCCTTGCATCAATTGCTTAGAGATTAAATCAATTTAATGAAAGTATTTGATCATACAGTTTGACAACACTGTGGGAGGTGGGATATGTTGGATGGGAGGAGTTCGTTCTTTTTCCTGGTATTTGTAGAGAGCTTTCTGCAGATACTTGGAGCAATACATCTTGTTGGAGGTAAATTCAGTCTCACAGCTTTAGCCACAAGCTGAATAGGCCTGCGGGGAAGTTGAGCTGAGCAGAGGGAATTATGGTTGTCAGTGCTTGATCTCTCCTTGCAGATGCCTGTTGGCTTGTTTGCTTAAGCTGCTGCTCTGCTGCATTCATTCCATTGGTGATAAAAGCCCAGGGTTTCTGAGAGCAGAGTGTGAGAACACCTGTTTTACCAGACAGGTGGCATCTAGCAGTACGGTCCTGCAGCTAAGTATGCTGTTTGGATATTAGGAGACAGTAGGCAGTGGGTCTTAACCACTGGCAATGTTTCAGCTGCTGCCTTGGGGTAGAGCTCAGAAGACCCTGCCAGTGGAGTGGAGAAGCAGCTAGTGCCCAAGAAGTGACTGGAAGCAGCTTCCTGAAGTCACCATTCCGTGTCTCTTTTAGTTGGCACTATATGTTTCAAAGAGGTCTGTCCCAGCCTGTGACTTTGGGGTACAAAACATGAACAATAGGCCAACTAGGATGCAAACCTAGTCTCAAACAGAAGCCAAACATGCAATGTATCCATAGGTGAAGTGATTTTTATCTCTCTTGGCTGTCCTTCCCATGTTCTTCAAAGTAAAAACGAATGAAGGTGAGGCAACTTTTGTGTTACCTGCCTTTTTATGTACTTAACTGAAGGAATATGCAGGGCATGTGCTTTAGTTCACTAGGTGTGACATGTTGGCTATAAGTGCATGCACACGTCAAGAACAGACTTGTATCATCCTAATGAGTTACGGTAGGCAGTATTTTTAAGAATTTTATCTTTTTTTTTTAAATAAAGTGTTTTGTATGGGTTTGAGTCTCAACTGTAGCTTTTGATAAAGACAGTATGCTACTTCTTCAGTTTTTTAAAGCAAATCATCTTGAAGATAAAATCAAAATAATAGAAGCACGTCCTGAGTTGCTGACATCTTCTCATTTGGAAGATAAAAAGGTATGTTACAGTTGTCCAATACTGAATTTCAGTGGGGAGCAGAAGGTGAAAATGAATCTTGCTTTCCTACTGTAACCACAATGAATCCGATTATATCCCAGTTCATATAAAATATAATGAGTAATGGTTCAGACCTTGTCACACTAAAGCTAAATGACACTACAAAACTATGGGAGGGTTTTTCCTTGGTTTTGAAAGGGTATTACTTTCCCTTACTGCATAATCTACACCAATTGTTAAGGCAGTTAAACTGGTTTAACTGCATATGTGCTACTAGGCTGTAGCTCTCCTTTCTAAAGCCACTCAGAAGATTGCAGTCTATTTGGAGGTACTGACATCCTTAAATTAAAAATTTCAAAATTCTTTGGCTGTCGTTACAAAGCCTTCCAATTTAAAACTGCGATATTTTCTCTCAAGCTTTGTTTCAGGAAAATTCATCTTAAAATTTGCGAACTAAACCCACAGAAAGATGTCCATTGTGCAGTGTATGTGCTATGCAGTAATTAAATCCTTACGGAGCAGTAAAAGTTTTTATCTAGATGACTTCAGTGGCTATATTGCATTATCGACTATTGAAGATACAAACAGCTTATGTTATTAAGCTGTTGTTCTCTATTATAATGCTTTTTACCTCCTTCCTTTGCCAAGATTTCTGTTCTTGTGGGAGAGCCATTTTTTACTACAAGTTTGTTGCCATGGCATAACCTGTATTTCTGGTATGCCAGAACAGCTATGACCAGTCACCTTACCAGCGACGTCACTATCCTACCTCAGTCTGCTTCTTTGCACATGATGATTGTGGAATTTCAGGTGAGATTGTTTAGAACTATCTGCTTGGTATTTATATACAAATCCACTTAAAATTGAGCATGCTTCCAGGGTTTTTTAACAGCAAATTTATCTCACCGTAATGCTGTTCACTTCAATTGATGTTTTGTACTTGCCACCTGAGAAAAGAATATTTGACATCTTGAAGATGAGTTTTTCTATTTCAGCCATCTCTTGTCAGAAAATTACCTCAAGTATTATTATTATTTTAAATGAAAGGGGTGAATGTTTTAAAATAAGTACTTTTATAATTAATATGCAAACTTTTTTCCAGTATTTGAAGTGAGGGAACTCTTTAGTCTGAAATTATGTAACTAAAATACACATATCTGCAAAAAAAATTGCAATGAGTTTTCACATAAACATAACCTTCAGTTTATCTGTTAAAATTGCTAAGTCTTTTCTCTCTTTTCTTCCGTCTGGCTCACCAGCTGTGTAGTTTTGCGTCTGAGCCTTCTCTCCCTACCAGTTTCCTTATTCGAATGCTCTTTAACCTTGTTGTTTCACTTCCGCCTTTGATTTGTGCATGTGAACATATGTATGCTCCTTTTCCCTCTGAGACTAATCAACGACACTACATATTGTTACGTACCTTTCGGTTTTCTGCAAATATGTAGAGAGTTTAAATACATACTGAGTAAATAATGTAAATCTGAACCTGGTAATAGGAAGCAGATGTTTAATCAACAGTAATCAGATTGAAATAATATCTAGAAGTTTTACTTCCCTAGAACTCAAAGCATCTTCTAAGAAAGTAAGCATTATTCTTTTCATGCTCCGGATGAGGAAACTGAAGCATGCAGAGTGATGGCTGAAAATCACTCAGCATCTGGCAGCAGAATGTAGAGTAACAGTCATGTCTCCTATTTTACACTTCTAGGTACAGGGTTTATGTTCAGAGATAATTCCACAAAGCTGTTTTGGTAGAACATTTAAGTTGTGTTATGGTCCATTAAGCTATTCCAAATGCTATTGGTTTAATTTTACATTTTCCTCTTTGTTCAGTGGTGAATCTGGACTTGAAGCCTTTAATCTGTGGGGTTTTTTAAATAATCTCTGCATTTAACAGTTTTTTGTTAGGCAGAAGGGACAGACATGGTGGTGTAAGGTATTCTGCAGAACTGGTTCTTCAGGCTGTTCTGTCTTGTCAGGATAGGAGTATGTCATTACAGTTAAGCAGTTGGCAAAAGCTAGATTCAGGAGAAAGAATTGGACAAAATGGCTTCAGTTATAAACTTACTTAGCCCACAACTGCATTTAGGGAGCAGGATGCTACGTATCTGCATAGTTCTATCAGGTATACCAGTCAGAGATTCTTCATAGTCACTCTAGTTCATGCTGTATTCGGGCATAAATTAGAACACTATTTATGTAAATATATAGTAGTCCGGCTGCTGTTTTGTAACGCAGGAACATTTGTGGTTGCTAGGTGCAACAATGAACAGGGAATAAAATGTGTACGTCTACAGCTAGTGAATGTTCTTGTTCTATTAATGCAGTGTAAGAAAAGGCAGAAGTTGAACTGAACCCTTGTCTGTCCATTGGATTGGTAAAGTCAATGAGAGACGTGGCATGAAGTGCCTAAAATGACTTTGCTAATCTTTGGAGTGCTAAAGGAAAGTATGGTAGTCCAGTGGGCTGTAGGATGTTTCACGCAACTGGGAGCACTTAGCTGTGCTGGGTAGTAGAAAAGGGGAGGGGTAGCTGTAAAGGTTTAATCTTAGCAAATCCATACCTACTTTAAAGTAAACTGTGCATAGAGATGGTAGGAAATGTGGCAGATTCTTTAGAAGAGTTGAAAACAGTGGCTAAAAAGATTATGTGACTTGCAAAATATTTTCCTAGAATTATACTGTCTTCTGATCTTTGCAGTAGTCCTAATGGTTTAGGAATGTGTAAGATAGTAAAGTGTCTTTATCTGGCTTGTTATGAAATGTCTTATCTGCAGCTAAAATTATCTTAAGATCTCCTATTTCCTTTAATAAAGCAAATCAAAATCCTGATTTGTTTTTTAGGACTTATGGAGAATCCGGAGCCCATGTGGCACCTGTGAAGGTTTTGATGTCCAGACCATGGATGATATGATTAACGTAAGAAAACCGAAAACAGTTTCAGCTCAAGTCTCAACAAAACTGAACTTACTTGAAAAAGTATTTAGTGACTGTTGAAAAACTTGTATGTTGGGCAGAACAGCACTGGCTTAGTTTCTCATAAATAAGGTGGCTATTCAGTTCTTGCAAAACAGTAACTTCTGTGGCATGGATTTTGAGTTAGAATGTTTCTTCTCATTTGTCAAGCTCATCAGTACTTTGCACTCTTTTGAAAATACTTCATTCAAAAAGAAAAATACTGTTCTCAAAATTTTATTCTGAGCTTGAAATCAAATTACCTGGGAGTTGTTCATAGATGCATTGTGCTGCCCTTACTTGCCCTTGCAGGTACTTTCGAAAGATAAAAAGGCTTTTTGACTTTAGGTTAATATATATGGAAAGTGAGATTTATTTGCATCAATTTCTAGAGCTGTATTGTAGATATCCATGTTTCAGTTAGCCATTTAGATGACTGTAAGCATTGTGGAGGAGTACAGCCAGTTCTAGAGTAGAATTCTTCCCAACGGAGAAGAAAAGTTAAATGCTTTGTATTTTGAAATCCCCTGTTTCTGTTTCGCAACTGAAGACCATAGTTCTAGCCATTAGTTCATGCATGTAGTACATGTTTTCCCTTGTGCCTAAGAAGTGCAGTCCTGTCCTCTGGCAGCTTTATTGCTTAAACGCTCTGGGTTCAGGACACATAATTAACTTGAACACAAGGACTGTTTGCCTTTGGATTGGTTTTTGGTTTCAGATAGTTTTATTATTTTCTTTCTTCAGAATTCTCTGAATTTTAGGGAATCCAAGGAAGCAGAACCTCATCCTCTGTGGGAATATCCTTGCAAGTCACTCTCTGACCCCCAAAAAGTTTTGACATTTGACTTCAGAAAGACTGTACCACAACATTGCCTTAGCACAGAGGGTTCTGTAAATCTTTTTCGGTGAGTTTTCTCATTGCAAATAATATTCTTGTCATCATCTATTTTTTTACCTTGTATTCAAACTCTTAGTGTATTACATTTGACTAATGGGAACATACTTGACAGTATGACAATATTTTTAATAATGTGACCTACAGTTCTGGAAGTCACTCTGACACAAATTTCTTGCGGCTGTTCACAGTAGGCTGTAATAAGAAGGGTAATTTCTTAGATAATGTAGTTGTATTTCAAAAATAACATCTTTTCTAGATGTTTCTATGATTTAGAACTTAACTAGATTAATTTATAGTTTAGAGAAAATAAACGATTTTCTGGATGATTTAATCTTTCCGTTTGTTCCCTGTTGCTGAGTTCTTGCAGAAAAAGTTCCTATTTAGCTTTCAAAATCATTCTGTTTAATATCTTTAAAGTGTACACTGTTCTTCCTTTTAACTATGATTCTGACAATCTTCATATTTGTCACATATCTTCTGAGATATTTTTTGCTATATTCTGTTCAAACTTGAAATGCTGTTAAGAATTAAAAACCAGGGGAAAGGTATTTTTAACTATCTGTAGCTTATGTAACTCAAACACTGCTGTAATTATACATTTCTCTTTGTGAAGCAAAATTCAAGGTTTCAAGAAATCTAGAGCCATCTACAGGTCTCTGTGCCTCCGCACCCATAGTTATAGGCAACACACTAGCGTGACCTCTGCTCCTTGTGGAGCAGACACTTGAAGTGAGATGGTTTGTGTGGTAAATACTTCCTCAGAATTCAGAAACCGTAGATGCTGCAGTCTCTAAAGGAAGTATTCTCCAAATACACCACATAATTTATGCCACATTATCAAATGCCTGTTAAATGAATGTGATTTTGAGCAGATATAGTTATGACATATTCTTCTCTTGTCTTTTTTAGATTTCGTATCTGCAAACACTTTAAAAGTTGCTACCCATTTACCAAATCATTCAGCTGTTGAACTTTTTTTTAAGGAAACAAATTAGTCATGCTTTTACAGCTCTCACCTAAACTATGTGAGGAATGGGTGCAGCATTTAAACTGTCAGTATAAATTAACAGGTTTTGATCCTCCACCTTTCCCCAGGAAAGGAAAGAGCCATGGAGCAGTTCTGTGGATGGAATATCATCTTGCTGCTGATATCTCTGTTAGTACAGGACTGGTGCAAATTTCAAATGACAAGGTAATTCTTCAATCTAATTCATTATGCCAAAGTCTGTAGGATTACAGTGCTGAAAAATGGGTCTTTGATGGCCGTGCTTGGTTTATGTAGTACTCTTTGTTATGCTGTTTGAATACTATGTAGACAGAACTAGTGGGACTACCTGATCATATATTTAGGGGGAGCAGATGTACCTTGAAATGGGAGAGTCTGGATTGAATCCATGTGCTCCCATAGTTTGGAACCACATTCAGAACTTAAATAAGGTGCTAGGTCAAAGTAGAATTTATTCATACTTCTTTCTCAGTTTAACAAAAGCAGAAATTTTGAGAGGAAAGAGTATTTTTAGTATTCTATCTAAATATTCTTTGTCCAGATCCATTTTTTCCTTTACAACTTCACTGTGCATATGTTATTTTAAGTTGCGTGTTCCTATAATGGAACGGATGGCAATAGAAGTGATCACTATGTGATCATTGTATAGTGGACTGGGAACAAGAATGCTTACTGTATATTACTGCCTAGTAATAAGATCACAGGTTTTGACTGCTTTCACTTGTATCTCCTGTAGGGGA
>NW_009937447.1:16401-21224 GCF_000696875.1 Nestor notabilis
GTGGAATCCCCACTGCAAGCAAGCTGTCTATTTCTTCAGTTCTCTTACTGAATCGGAAACTCTGTCAGACCTTCCTAATGTTGTCACGTATGCTATAAATTTCAACACAAAGACAGGAGAGATTGCCATGGATTTTAAGCTATTGTAAAATAGCTTAAAATTTGAATTACTTTCCTTTTATTCATATTCCCAAATTGTAATAAACTTGTATTTTTTTTGTATGGCAGAGGGATTTTATTTGTTGTGCTCAGAGAGCAAACTGACTGTTCTGAAATACACTTCAAGCTTTATCAGGTTTGTTTGCAAGGTAGATACTTGGGGAAGTAGAAAGGAACTTTTTCATAAAGGACAAGTACTCCTGACAGGAATTCCTGTCAGGGTTTACATACATATATACACATTCTTGTTATCATATGCTTCAGTGTGAAACTGGTATTTTGGGATTTTGAATAATGTTATGGAGCTACAAAAGAGTTTACTTCCTGGTTATTGCATGGCATATCAGTGGATGAAAACACTGAACCTTACACTAACATTCAAGTGAGTTAAACACATCTATTTCTAGGCTTTGCTCTTGTCACTGTGAAATGGAAAATAATCTTCCAGAGTGCACAAAAAGAAATCCCAGGTCAAGTGACATATCTGTATTAGTGCACTTAGTAGGGAGAAGGAAAGAGTTTAGCCGCTCACAGACTTTTGTCAGTTACAGCTAGTATTAAACTGAAATGGTCAGTGGATTGAAGTATGATACACTGACATTCTGCTGGAGTCTGAGATGCTGCATTTCTGAAGAGACATTTGCCAGTCAGTGACCAAAGTCAGGAAAGGTGTAACTAGAAATTAAAAAATGTACATATTCAGGTTAATTGTAAGTGACAAACTGATGATAGTCTGACCAGAAACAAAAGAAAAAGTCATAGCGTAAAAAAACTTAACAAATCTTTAGGAGATACGTAGTATGCATTATCTGGTCAACAGTGTTGACTTACACTCATTTCTCCAGAGGTCTAAATAATACCTGCCAGTTTAGCTGAGTTGAATTGTTCTTCGGCAGCAGCACATGTCTGCAGCTGATGTTTACTTAGTTGTATTCCAAACTGTGTTAGGACAAGTTGTGATGTGTGACGATGTGTGTGCAATTAATTCTGCTTTATATGAACAATCAATTGGTGGATCTGTTTTGTATGTGTGACCTATTAAGAGAACTAGAAAATCATTGTATTGCCTGTCCTAAATTATGTCAGCCAGCCACAGGCATAGCTCTGCTTACCAAAGCTACTCCTGTTTCCCCTGAGCAGCAACTTCAGCAAAGTGAGAGGGATGCCATAAGGAAGCCATGAGGGAGCAGGAGCTTAGTCTGCTTTGCTTTCCTGGTCACCATGATACATAATGCTGGTTAGTAGGAATTTTTCCTTTCTCTTCCTAAGCATGTGATCACATTTATAGACCTGGAAGCCATCTGAACTATCCCTAAATTTCTCAGAACTATTTTCCTGATGAAGGTCTTCACACTTAATAGATGTAAGGAAGCAATGAAATACATGACTAATAGTTTTCACTAGAACAGGAACCCCACAGCTGCTATGGAGAGGTGTGGATTTCACTTTTCAAAACTGTACTCTTATTTCTTACAAACTTTGCTGGAATATGTAGGCTACTGTTAATTAAACAATTGCTTGTAATTTTGCTACCCTGCGCCTAGTCCACAGAAAGTATGGTGGCACAGATCTGTTCATTATATGTTGGGAATGTAAGCTGTACAATTTTAAAGGGAACAATAATATTGCCAAGCCTTTTAAATGGTAAAGGGTTTTTAAATTTATTTTATAAATTAAAAAAAAAAGTCACAGAGACAGTTGTGCAAGTGTGAATGTTGTAAGGCTTGCACTGTATAACTTCTCGTCTGGAGGAGATAACACAGCAAAAAAAAAACAGGTGCTGCCTTCTGTGTTTACTCGTGGTCTGACACACAAAGCGTGAGCTGCTGCTCTTGTTCTGCAGTAGGAATAGCTTCTGAAGGTGCTTTGCATATGACTGCAAAAATGATTCTGGATCTAACAGAAGCCTTCAGTGTTCCAAAGGTAACACAGAGCTAACAGACATCAATATATTAGAATTACTGTGTTTGAAAAATAAGAGAACAAAACCACAACTAAATTTACAGTATTTTAATGTCTACTGTTAACTTTAAAGATTACTGTGTATGTATGGGCCTGAATTGTGCTTCCTAGTTAAAAGTAAAACAGTTAATTTGCTAAAAAGCCAAAGAGAAGAAATCCACATTAATGGGAATTTGTATTTTGTTACCAGTGTTACATATATTGAAGATGTGTGGGCACTGCAGTAGAAACTAGGCATGGTGATGGAGAGGTATCCTTTTTAAACAATCTTGGTATTGTGAGACTTGGAACTATTGAGATTCTCAAAGGGGGGTGTAGTGAAAATTAAGGGCATAAGCTAAATGTAGTAGCTAGCGTAGCTGCAGAACTTCATGCATAGTGCTTCCAGAACTGAGGTAATTAATATGGATAATTACTATCTGCATGTGAGGAAAAATGTCTTAAATTTCAATATACCTGGACTGGAAGTTGTATTGCTGTTGTCAAAAAACAAAAAAAACCAAAAAACCCCTGAAAAGCTGTAACACTGAGTGTATTTTAGCACCCGTGGGCTCCTCACAGGAACAAAATCTGAGAGATGTGCTGAAGAAACCTTGTGTGCGTTTTAATTCACTGTGTGATCAACATTACTAATCCTTACTGGTTATACTTAGGCATTTTAACAGGCATTGAAACTGCTTGGAGGATTTGGTTAAAACATGCTGGAAGCTGTTATGTTGGAAGAAACCTTTACCCATATGTATGGGTTGAATGTTTTCACAGAGGTCACACCACTCATTAAATTCTGGTACATACAAAACATAGCTCTGTTGATACAAATCCGGGTGACTTAGGGAAAGGTTTGTTCACGTGTGATTAGGAGTATTTAGTGTATGTATCAAGTCTTACTTGGCTTCTGTAAATTCTTCACAGACTTAAAACCCTAGTGTGATGCGTAAATTGTGTGGAAAACAGCTGCTTATAGGGAGATAGCAGCCTTTCCGGATACATGTATGCAAAACGAAACCAAACTAAACCAAGTACTTCTATCTTTGTCCTCTTCCATAGGGCATTTTACTACGAGCACACACATGGGGGAGGAAAGCCACTTGATCAGAAAAGCACATCTGCCCAGTAGCAGCATTCAGCCTCCTTTTTATTCCCAGACCTGACAGAAGCATTGCAATGATGTGCTGACTTGGAAGACCTTCTCGCTACTGGGTCTTAGGAAGCAGAGCCAGAATTGCTTTCTCTTGGAAGGAACTTAAGTCCATGTAGCCACCACAGGCAATTTTTTTTTTCTAAATGACAGCAGCTTTGATCCTGACTGGGCCTACAGGCATAGACACAAGTTTTAATAGAAACAGGATCCCTTGTCACCACTGAACCAACAGTATTACAGTTCATATATTGCCTGAGAGCTGATGTGCCACTGGCAAATTTTTTAATCTGGTACGAGAGATGCTTGCACTAAAGATGCAGGTTTTATTCGGGTATTAAAAATAATCATAAACTACCATGTTTTGCCATTCACATTTAATTCCCTATTGTAGTTTTGCTGCAAAAATAAATTTTCTGTAGCTCTGAATTGTAATGGAAGTTTTACTAATATTTGGTGGTTATCATAGCTGAAATCCACGAGAGGGTGCTGAGAATCCACGTCTACATTTCTAGCATGTTTTCAAATCATGTTTACTTCTAATGAGGAAAAGTGCACAGATTGCAATGCAGCTGTCTCATGTGCAAATAAAATGCTTCTGATGTTATCAGATACACACTACATCCATGCACTGAAGTGGAAAACTAGTAAAAAAAAGTGACAACCTCTATTAAGGCTAACAGGGACTTGCACTGACCATAAAAAGCAGGCAGGCAACAAAGTGTCTCACGCTGAATACACAGAATGAATAATGCTCTTGGGGCAGTGACATTGTCATGGTCCTAATGAAGGACAAGTCGTGCATTTTAAAGGGTATAAGTTGTAACAGCTGACTGTTATTTGCAGAACTGATAGCTTTTGTCTGAAGGCTGGGCAATTCAAGGACTGAGATCCTGGAGCTTGCTTTTCTTCTTCATTAGTCCCTTTGAAAACTGCTTTGTGTTGGCTTCCTGAATTTAACAAGATAGAGGATGTAGTTCAAACCTAATTCATTTAGTCACTCATCTTTTGTATTCTGTTTGTAGTTACAGCTGGTTGTTACGAGTGGAAGAGACTATTACAGCTTCTTAGTGTTAGTTTTTTCCAGTGATGACTGTGAGCTGAATAGAATGGGTGCTTGTGTTGTCAGTCTTACTGGCTTCGATGGCATTGCAAAATGTTAATTTCATTTGGTACTTAACCATTTTAAAACTTAGTATTTCCAAGCATTTACTGCAGGTTAATGATTAAGAAGCTTCTCACAGAGAGGTGTCTTGTTATCCCCATTTTTCAGATGAGAAAAAACTAAGTGTGCTGTGTGGGTGTTGGAGTGTTTCATCTGCCCCAGGCTCACTATAAGATTAGGGCCTCACAGCTAAAAATGACTTGCTCAAGGCCATGCAGAATAAACTAATCCCCTGGCTCCCTTGCTCTGCTTTAATCATTTGTTTTCTTAGCGCAGTGTGATTTCAAATGCAGCCTTATGAGGTTTGACCGAGATACAGCAGATAAAGGCTCAGAGACAGCAAATCCTTGGATACCTTAGTAATTAAAACCATGGGTTTTTTAACACAACTAAAAATAAA
>NW_009937448.1:0-5195 GCF_000696875.1 Nestor notabilis
ACTTCGCCCGCTGGTTTCCCCGCGTGTGCCGGCGCTCTGGGGCTCCCGGCTGTGCCACCCGCAACCCTTCGCCGACCCCTTCCGAAAGTTTGCGCTGGAGGAGGTGGCTACTGGGTATGGAGCTGTTGTTGCCTCCCTCATCATTACTTTGTAGTTAAGGGTATGGTTAAAGGCTGTGGTTGAGGAATTTAACATAAAATCGACTTGTTGGTCGTGATTTTGCCGTCGCCTGGTCGGAACGATCCAGGAAGATAGGAGGCGGAGTGTTTCCCGGTGGTGCTGTCCTCACGAGTGAGAGACGGGGGGGGGGGGGCTGGGCGAAAAAAAAGGGCAGTGAGGATGATGGTAGGGGAAGACCCCAAGGCAACAAGCAGGCTGTCTCCTTGCCTGCCTTCTTCCCCAGCTTCTGACGCGATCCTGCCTTTGCATTGATCTAAAACTAGTTTCTAGCCGAGTTACTGCTCTCTACAGTGATGGAATGAAATCCTTAAACAGATTTATATTCAGTAGGGAGTATCTCTGCAGAAACAAGTGTTTTGTTTTGTTTTTCTGAAATGAAATAGTAATGCAATCAGAGACAGTATTTGATTATTGGTTCTTAGTTTTGAAAAAATAGCATCAAGAAATTTTATACTAGCTATTTTGTTTCACTGAATGATGTGAGAGCCTGAAAAGTTCACTTTGCTGTTGATGACTCGGGATTACCCGATATGAGGCAGTGCGCAGGTTCATGTGGGGCGAGGAGAGCTGCTGGGGCTTTGCTCTGTTTGCAGGCAGAGTTGGGGGCTTTGGGGTTTGTTTGTCCTCTCAGAAGGAGCAGCTGAACTGCACATGGTGTTAGCAAATTGTCAGTTGGGCTTCAACTAGTTAGTGCTGGGAATGAAAATCATGATTTAGAGCTGAGGCAGGAGGGGATTAGAAGTATAAGTCTTCTAATGGCACTGTTGGGTTTATATAGGCTGCATTACACTTTGCAGTGTATAATCAGTAACGCAGAATGTCTAAGGCTGGGGAAAGAGGTGGGGATTGACCTGTGGTTCTAATGACCTGTTGTGTAACGGATAACTCTATTCATCACACCATAAATGGCCAGTTAGTTCATGCTCAAATGGGCAAGGTCATGGGAAGTATTGAATTAAAATTGCCCTGGCCCACTTCAAGGAGTCAGCATATATAATATTAAATTGCTTAAAATAATTTCATCCTCTCCAGGTCTATCTCTGGAAGTACTAGAGAACCGAGAGCAGTGTGATATTTGCTGTGGGAAGTATTTCCCTCTTGCACTGGGACAGCCAATGCGAATTTTTCACTGGCAGCAACATTTATTAAACTCATTTGACTGGATTTCTAAGCCAAAAGAACAACAACCAATATCAATATGCCATTTAAAAAAAAAAAAAAAAAAAGACCCAGACAAGTCAATAGTCTTCAAAAAGAGAAAACATGAATCAGAGTCTTCTAGGCACAAGTCCATTTTACAACCAACGTAGTAATACTGCTGCTATTAGAAAACTCTCATTTTTCTGCTCTTAATTCAATGTGTCAGGTGTAAAATGTGCTTTATAAATAGTTTCAAGTGCTTCCATGCTAGGCAAATGGATATGCCATGAGAAAGTATTTATGACCGTAGATGAGCAGTAAGTGCCCTATGGTAATGAGGACCTTGTATTGGAAATTACTTAAAAAATACATCATTAGTGACCAGACAAATACAAATTGCATATTAATCGTAACTTGCAAAAGAACAATGTTATTTCCAGCAATTGTGAAGATTCAAGAAGAAAGGTTACAAAAAAACTTCATACCTACTGAAATGAGATCTATAAAACTGCTTCTTTTCTCTCTTTTTATTTCTAGCCAGCACACTAACCCATGACATCTCAGCTCCTGTGTGTTACAATCAATGTAATGTTACTTCTCGGTGTTTGTTGGATCAGCTATTCACTGCTCTGTAATGCAGCATAAACTGTCAAATCCACATAACAAAAAGTAGAACAAGCCACTTGTAAATTGAATCATGCAAACTTTATCTGTGACAATTCCTGCTCTGAACCAGCCTAGGACAGCAGGAGGGCTGGTGCCTGGACATAGGGACACCCCTTCCCTTTTTCGTATCATTCTTTCTTGAGGAAAGGGTACAACTCTGCATCCATGAGCACTCAGAACTGAGTGTACTGCATCCAAAGTAGTTTTGGTGATGGAGAAAGAAGTTGACAGAGGAAATGAAATTTAAGGCAAGGAAAAAAACCCCAAAGATACCAAACTCCTTGGATAAAATGCAAAATCTCCTAATAAAGCTGCCTTTTACCTGTAAGCCTTTTTACAGCTCTTCTGAAACGATTGCAGATCTTACCACCTTGCTGACACTAGTATGAATAATGATCTTTCACTCCAAGATCTGTAACAAAAACTTTTAAGGTCTAGCTGGGAATGCTATTAATGCCTTATTTCTGTATCATTGCAGCCTTGACTTCAGGAGCCCCTCCAGGGCAACTAACCTGGTTTTATTCTTCACAATCTTAGCTCATCTTGTCAACATGGCAAGTAAATTACCTCTTCCAGAGGAATCACTCTATCATTGTGCATTTTCATGTTGCACTGATGGCCAAATGATTTTTTAAATTTTTTATCATTTTTTTCCCTGACAGAGGGCAAAGTCTGTTAAAACACTGTTTGCCCCGTTAAGAGTTAAAAAAAAATAAATAAAAAAATCAAACCCCAGAAACAGAAAAGGATTGTTTTCTTGGCTGGCTAGGGTCTACCATTATAAATTCTTTCAAACCAAACATTTGTACTGAAATTATGGCGACCGCAGAAGAGAAATCCTTATGTTGTGCTCTTAACACAGTCGGGACTACAGTTTGCACTTAAAGAAAAAAAAAAAGAGGAGTTAAGCTAATATTTCTGTGGCTTTCTGTATTCATTACGTTCTTTAGCAATAAAACATTCTCTACCAGATCATGACTCTGCTGTTATCAACCTAATATTGATCTGACTGTGAGCTGGATCATGGAAGGAGTTACTAATTGGCATTTCAGAAGCACATAATTATTACTGTGTAATATAATATGTGTGTTATACCTTTTTACTCTACTCTTCCTTCTTCCCTGCCTTCCTTTCATTTTTATTTATTCATTAGCTTTTAGACTGTAAACTATAAAAGGTAAGAGCAGATACGTCCTTAGGAAAAATTCTGCAGCAAGTTCATCAGTATCCAGGGATAGTAGCAGAAATTTTTACACTTCAGGTTTATAATGGTTGTGTTTTAACACTCACTAATTAATGAACAGTGGTTTCCTAATAGTTTCTATTTGCAATTAGGTTGAGGAGCACATATATAAACAAAATTTGTTATGTTCCCTGTGAGCTTGTATGTGTGTTTACAGCAACTAGGATTTTTACACCAAACCTGCATCTTAGCAGGAAGCATCTGCCTGCTGCTGAAAACTGTTACACACACATCTCCTCCTAAAGGTAGAGACATGCGGTGTAGCTGTTCCTGTTCATAAAGACTGCTCAGTAATAATTTTTAGATTGAAACTTCAGATATAAAGATCTTTAAATGCCCATAGGGTGTTCACAGAACAAGCTTTGTGCAGGTATGAGAATCAGCCAAATCTACCAGCTGTTTAGGAAATCCCTTAAAATGAACAGCATTTCTGAAATCCATTACATCAAAAGCAAGTCGCTAACATAATCTCAGTGAGTGTTCAGTTATGAATTATCCAGAATAATACGTAACAAAGGGCACAAATATTACAAGGTTGTGTCATTGTTAGGAAGGTAGGTTACAGCATCATAATAATGCAAAACACCCAAGAAAAAGTGATGCATTTAAAACTAGCAGGTTTGTGTAGTATTTTGTTTAAGGCATTAGATGATTGGATGACCCTGGGCTGTATCAAAAGCAGTGTTTCTCCCCCTCTACTCCACTCTCCTGAGATCCCACCTGCAGTACTGCGTCCAGCTCTGGGGCCCTCAGCATGAGGACATGGAACTGTTGGAGCGAGTCCAGAGGAGGGCCACCAAAATGCTCAGAGGCCTGGAGCACCTCTGCTGCAGAGACAGGCTGAGAGAGTTGGGTTTGTTCAGACTGGAGAAGAGAAGGCTCCAGGGAGACCTATAGCAGACCTAAAGGGAGCCTACAGGAAATCTGGAGAGGGACTTTCTACAAGGGCAAGTAGTGATAGGACAAGGGGGAATAGCTTTAAACTGAAAGAGGGTAGATTTAGATTAGTTATTAGGAAGAAATGCTTTCCTGTGAGAGTGGTGAGACACTGGAACATGTTGCCCAGAGAAGCTGTGCCTGCCCCATCCCTGGAAGCGTTCATGGCCAGGTTGGATGGGGCTTTGAGCAACCTGGTCTAGTGGAAGGTGTCCCTGCCTGTGGCAGGGGCATTGGAACTGGATGATCTTTAAGGTCACTTCCAACCCAAACCATTCTATGATTCTGTGATATGATTCTGTGATTAGAGAACTGCTGTGCTATGTGGAAACTTGTTTAAATTGCCACGTGAGGAACCACAGCTATGGGGAAGTACAGTGTGGATGTGGCAGTGGAGGCTAGAAGCAGGCTGGCAATGGGGAAGGTAGATTGCTTTCACACCTCTGGATGTGGCCATTTCAAAGTGCATGGTTAGAGCAAAGTAAGTATTTTTATTTTCATAAATGCTGGGCAGAGGTACAGTGCCCTTCTGTTCATCCTGTTATTGATACTCTGTCTGAAGGTGTGTAGGGACCTGTATTTTGCAGACCAAAAAGACAGCCATGATGACACAGGTGTGTGGTGAAAACAAGCTGGAGGTCTCTAGATGGAAATTTGAAGAACTAATCACAACTTGTAAATCTTCCCATTTCCACATATTACTGTTCTTTATTGTTTCTGTCTCCTTGCCAACATCTGTACAACCTGAGAATAACCAGTACCTTTTCCTTTTAAAAATAACCCTTCCTCCATCATAAGAAGATGAACAATTACAAATAAAAAGCTGAAGGAAAGAATAAAACCCCCCAACTTTTGAAATACTTCTCATTTCCCCTTCCAGTCTGTGAAGAAACAATTGCTCTGTGCCAAAGGTAGCATCAAGAGTAGTTTATTTGGGTGACTTTCAATTGGTATCAATTGGAACAAAACTAGTACTAGGCAAAAATCTCCCATAGTACTATTAAAAAAAAAAAAAAAAAAAAAAAAAGGA
>NW_009937448.1:5226-7441 GCF_000696875.1 Nestor notabilis
AAAGAGAGGGTATCTACCCCCAAGTCCATCCTGTAAGGAGCACCAATACCAGCATAGATGTGACACAGTGCTGCATCCCAGCAGCAATTGGTCAGCACTGCTCAGCAGGGGTGGAAGCAGTCAGGGCATTCCTTGCAGGGGAATTCGGTTCCATTGCCTGCTGTGAACTTACTGCTGGGTTATGTTTGTTGGCTTTTCTTTGCCTGTACACATTGTTAATGTGCTTTCAAAACTTTCCATTCTTAATTCCCTGTTTTCGTAGAACCTAAAAGCAATTAGGAAAATGTGTAAAAGTTGGTTATTTCTATGTATTTAAGTATATAAAGCCTGATTCTGTGGTATAGATTTGATATATATAATATATATAGCTGTATGCACCAGCACATATGATACATATACAATTTATAGCTTCCAATTTAATGACAATACTAGTAATTCAGAAGGCGGTCACTTTAAAACTAATATACACAAATATACATGAACATAATGATAAATTATATTTAATAATAGGTTAGTACTTTCCTAGATTGTAATCATATAAAAATTTTCCTGCTGTAAATCATTACTTTAAGAAATTCTCTTTGAAGGCACTTAAGATACAGGTCTGTGAGTGTTAAATAACACTTTCTTAAAAGGATAGCACATTATGAGGAATTTAATCTTTCTCATTCTTTAATACAAAACTATTTTGCTAAACATGTGTAAAGATACTTCTGTGCTTATTTTGGTCAGTATTTCGTTCTTACAGTTAGCATGGTAAGACCTGCATGCTGTCTACCCCCTGAACATTGTTTTGGAATTTATTTAGGACCTTTCATGTTTTTAATGTTTTCAGATTTTTATCTGAGGTCCTCAAATTGAATTATAAATGTTAAATCATGTAACATCAGGTTAGTGATTGTGCTCTGTTAATCATTTGTCAGTTTTTTGGATTGGTGTCCAGCTTCTCGTGTTGGCAACACCAATATTACCAGCAGGATGTGGCAGAAGCAAAGAATCATCTTAGGCAAAATTAACCTCTATGATTCTTAAAAGTGAGGCACCTAATGGTGGCAGAACGCCTCTGGCTGTTAGTTTCAAATAAAGAGAATTAGGCATGCAGGTTCATCACACTGTGAATGGAGTTAAGAGCAATTCACAGCAATGTATGCCAACCCAAGGTTCCTAAGGGAAAGCAATACCTAGAATCAGACAAAGTAAAGACTCTTCACAATCCTGAACCGTGAAGTTAACGCAGCTGCTGCAGATGAGGGTGTTATTCATTTCATAGTAAATATGAACAGTAAAATAGTTAGAGGGAATTGTGCTTTAAAATGCTACTTTCCCAGTGTTCGTGGCAGAGGCAGCACCAGCTAACAAGGTGAACAGTGGGCAGGTGCTGTGAGCATTTAATGGGGCTCATCCCCACATTAGGAGTGCCGGAAAGAGGGAGGATGCTGGTGCCATCCAGGGGCCTCAGGGTAAGTGGGATCAAGTCCAAGGATGTTTGAAGCTTAGTGTTGGTGTTGCTGGTTTTAAGCTGCTGACCTCTTTCCTGAGGATATATCAGAAAAATAATGTAGAATTATAGTTAGGAAAGAAGGAGGCCGGAACTGAACCGGTTTGTGATTCCACCACACCAGAGGCAGCTGTTCAGTTTGAGTTTTTGTGTGACCTTACCAAGGGAAAAGGATGTGAAGGGCAAGCCCTGTGGAAGTTTTACAGAAAGTTGAGAAGGAAACAGAGATGATAGTGGAAGGACACCTCAAGGCTGTGACGGCAGCTTGGCAGAAAGCAGAGACACACGAGTCTCAAGAAGATGGGATCTTAAGTATGACTGGCTGTTAAAAAGCAGCTGTCAACTCAAGAAAGATTGGAATGGAGTATTGTATTCTAGCTTCAGCTAAGAAAAACCCCGCTACTAAGGATATTGGCTGTTAGATTAGATTACGTTGCTAGATCTGGCCAGTCACACTAAAATTGTAACAGAAAGCCAGAGCCTTAAAGAGAAACTAGGAGACAGAGATATCCTACTTCTATTGAGAAGTGTCAGAGGTGAGGTTTGCAGTGTTATCTCAGCGTGACCCCCTATAAGCAAGATAGCATAGTGTCCACAGATCTCATGCTGGGGAAGAAACCAATGTTTTGGCCACATTAAATAGGCTTTATACACCTAGTTTTATTTGCTCTGTGTGTGTGTGTGTATATATTATTGTCCTGGGTTCAGCTACAGCAG
>NW_009937449.1:0-9112 GCF_000696875.1 Nestor notabilis
TTCCAACCCTAACTATTCTATGATTTTATACATGTTTAAAAAGGAAAAAATCCCATAGGAAGTAAAAGAGGGTAGAATTGGCCCATCAAAGCTACTATTTAAGGACTTCCATGCTAGGAAAAACCTGAGCATCTCTTTAAGATATCTGACATAAAAATGTGTTTGTGCTGATGAGAAAGACATGTACATACACACATGCTCCCTTGGGAGGATGTGAATTTCTTTCTGGGTGTCTTGTCACACAGAGTTAATAAGACTCCCAACACAGAACTCATCTCCCTAAACATAAATGGGATGAGTCTAGGATGAATTTGCAAGCCGGGAATTTTTAAATCTGTGTATCTGTATTTAAGCAGTGACTTTTTTTATAAAGTTCTGAGTACTTAGTACTGTATTTTCCCAGTGTAAAACACTTCCTTAATTACCAAGGGCTGCTTTAATTTTCATTTTGTCTAAAACCCTAAATATTTTGTTACTCAGAATTTTAACTGTGTTGGGGAGTAATGCTTGTTCAAAGTTCTGTTGTCATCTTCTAGAAGAATTTTTCAGTTCTAAACAATTAAACCTTGTGAAGGCCTTTTCAGGCATTCTTTGGAGGGCAGCAGGGACTGTAAGACTGTTTTTAATTGAAAGTAACTCAGTAATTTCTTTACAATTCATATTAATCTTTTCTCTACCCTTTTCTTCTGTTCAGTTAATACAGCACTTGACTCATCTTTATATGTGCCTTCAACATCCCAGCACTGCAGTGAGACACATGGCTGCTCGCTGTGTAGGTGTTATGAGCAAAATTGCTACCATGGAAACAATGAATATCTTTCTAGAGAAAGTTCTGCCATGGTTGGGAGCAATAGATGACAACACCAAACAAGAAGGTGCAATTGAAGCACTTGCATGTATCCTTACTTGAGCATTCAAAAATGTGGGAACTTCTTTGCAGTTGCTTAATTTGGGAGAACAAAAACTATGCCTGAAAAAATGGGAAGAGGAACTGAACTATGTTCCTCATGTAGGCAAGAAATAGAGGAAGCTTTTGTTTGTATCGCCTTTATTTTAATGAAGTTTTGATGGAGATAATCGGATTCCTCAAATGGTGGAACTCACCAGGCTAAATGTAACTCGGTGGCTGAGACTTCTCTCTCCCCCCCACCCTATTGCTTTGTTAGTAGAAATCTTGTTCATGTAATCTATTAATGACTTTCACCTGTTGAGTGGGAAATCTGCCAGGTATATATTCATGTCGGACAGTCCTGAACTGGTGAAAACTTACTTCCTTAATAACTGATCCAGGTGTAATGGAGCAGCTGGATGTTGGTATTGTTCCATACATTGTTCTTCTAGTGGTTCCAGTTCTGGGTAGAATGAGTGATCAGACAAACAGTGTACGTTTTATGGCTACCCAGTGCTTTGCAACACTAATTAGACTAATGCCTCTTGAGGTAAGCTCAAGTTGTAAGTATACTGAGTATGTGAACTGCCCTCTGTCTACTTTTTCACCAGCCAAAAAGTCCAAGCTTCTGGTTTATTAAATGCTGAGCAAGTAGCTTTTTATAGATGTTGAGTCCATATCAGATATTGAAGATGTGTCCTTTATAAGGTAAAATGAGTAAAATTGGACCCTTTGTTAGTAATTTTTGAAATCACTGTTGAAGTAAAATTTCTCTTTACAAGAGACTGGGTACATGAAGTTAAAAGTGCATACTCATTAATCTTCTATGTAACACTGCTTTTGCTAGTTTTAGCTCAAAAGTCTCAGGAGTTACATGTGTGCTCACTATCTATGTGTGGTATTGTGTATGCGGTCAAGAGAAATGCATGAAGAACCAATACTGATTTAAAAGGAAGAGATGAAATAGCAGTAATGGAAATAGCGTGGAGATACATTCAGTTACTTATTCCTAGTTCCTAAAATCAAAAAGCCCCAACCTACAGCTTTGGGCAAAATACTACATTTATTATGATCCAGTAGTGTTTAGTCAATCAGGTTTGCTTCAGTTTTTCACTCCTCTTACAACTTGCATTCCTCAGACACTTTCTAATATCACGCTTGGACTAACTACAAGGCTTCTAAGTAACTTATTTTCACCACCAGATGGTAATAGAAGACAGTTCAGAATTCCTTTGCATGTTTCTAATGAGAAAAAAAAATTGTCAGTTTAATGGGTTTAATATCTTCTATTATGGCAATTTTAAATTTCATATAATAACCTTAGAATCGGTTAACTAGCTATCTGCATTAAATGGTGCACTTACTTCCTATGTTTACACTGAAATGTTGAAGAAGTTAAAAGTGAGCGAAGTAGAAATGAATTTCTGGCATGCTACTGTCTATTCCAGTACTGTTCACACCAGTGCCCTTCGTATGCATCTGGATACAGACCTATGGAATACATATAAGTTGGATTATGAGATTTTTTTTAAAGCTATTTTAATAGAATTTAGTGAGTGTCTCTTAGAAATGCAGAATACTTGATTTATTAATTGCATAAATGTGCATTATCAGTTCGTGTTTCTTTCCCATAGTTACTCAAGAACTCCCTGAGGACCTCACTTTCCGGTTAAGGAAGTTCAGCATCAGATACTGAAATCTATTTAATATGCAGACTGAGTGAAATAGATCAATAATGAGTGAAAATACCAGTACTGTTGTGGAACAGTCTTTTGAATGCCAGCAATTTTAAATGTTAGGCCAAACGAAGAATATAAGTTGATAAATGTAGAGGGGTTGGAGTCACCTCAGTGGAAGGAGTAGGGGGTGGATTTGTAGGGACTGGGGAAATAGATGTATTATGAGACAATACTTTATGAAGGCATCCTTCTTTGAGGTTGAAATAACTTTATTACTAATTTTCATAGTCAACTTTTCATGCATGCTTTGTGTGAAAAAACTCATGGAGTGATGTTTTATGGATACAGTTTTACTTTCTTAAATGGGAAGAACTTTATAGAGTAGTCTTGCAGATACTTCATAAGACAAATTCTTAGTGCTTTCTGTAGTTATAGTGTTGGTATAAAAAAACCCAGACTCTTTCAATTTTATGTCCCTGAAGCATGACTTTTAGTTTTGTAACAAAGAGTCTCTCTAGTCATCTGTGTTTATTGCTGGCGTTTTATATACTGCCTAAAATGTGTGACCTAAATTCAGTTCCTGGATAAGTAGAAATGATAGAGGTCTGAATAAGCTTTGAGTTTCTAATCTGTATTTTTGTGTTGTTTCTCATTGTGAGGAATTGGAAACAATAGCAGTAAATGAATTGGGAGAACTTAGCTTGCTCAGTTTCCTGTGTCTTTATTGTCAATTTCATTATTCATTCAACTCTAAAGATGAAAATATGACTGAGAGAAGAATTTTAAGATAAATGGTTCAGCTTAATCTGTCCTGTTTATTGATAAGCAATCATACTGCAAGTTGATAATATACTTGAACAAAATTAACTGGCATGGTATTCATGCTTCAGACATACTATTTTCTAAGAGAGAGTAAGAAGAGCAGTTGAACAATTATGCTGTTGTCCATGTGTATGTGCATCTTAAATACCTTATTGGAACCCTTCTTACATCTGAAATCTGGGTTAGTTACCTTCCTTATTAATCACATACACAGTGGAATGGTAAGAGTTCTTCTCAGCCAGGAGCGCTCCCCAAGTGATTAGTAACTTGAGTTTTGAAGTAAGCTAACTAAAGATGGAGGTGGCCCAGAAAACTGGGATGACACATGTAACGATGGGACATCTCACTGTCTCTCTTGCTACTGTGTATTGTTAGCAAGCAAGAATGTCTGAACATACTTGGTGTCCAGATACTCACCCACAACATACAAGTATCTCTACTGGAATGGGAAGTACCTAGGAAGCCAGCGTCTGCTGGAGGAGTTTAGGTTTTTCTTTTTCCAACTGCCTGAATTCATGCTGTGACTTCCAGTATCACTTTAGGTCCAATTATACTAACATCTGTGAGAGGAAAAAATCTATCTGCTTGGTATGGTGGATTTGGCTAAGGAGAAATGGGTGTTAAAGGATTCTCTAGCTAGCCAGATAAACTTTCTGATTAGAGGTAGAATATCTAAGATTTGTAGAATCTTACAGGCGTGACCAGGATTTCCATCTTCTGTGTGATTCTATCAAGCTTTTCAATGTGTTCTTTGAGGCACTGAGTTTGGATTTACACAACCAAGAAGATTGCAGAACTTTGCCATCTGTTTGTTTAAAATGTCTAAGCTAGTATGAATTCCTCTTACTCTCTGTGAATTAAGTACTGTAGCCTCTACATTGCTGCTTTAATATTTCCTAGGCTGGTATACCAGATCCACCAAACATGTCTGAAGAATTAATCCGAATGAAAGCTAAAGAACGTCACTTTCTGGAACAATTATTGGATGGAAAAAAACTGGAAAACTATAAAATTCCAGTACCAATCAAAGCAGAGCTCAGAAAATATCAGCAGGTAACAGCTTATACTTTTATTTTAAAAGAGCAGTTATGTTCTAGTCTGATACAATTCTACGGAAGGGTAGGAGTGGTTTGGGTGCTGGGGGTGTTTTGCCTGTGGGCTTTTGGGGGGTGGTGGTGTTTGTGTTTAGCTGTGCAGTGTCTATCTTGTGTTCTTGCATAAGGAAGAACAAATCAAGTAATGTGTGCCATATATACGGTTTCTCTTTTAATGGTGTATTTTTTCCCCTCTTTCATCTTTCTCAGGGAATGGCGAATGGGCTGTGCCTTGCTTAGACTGAGTGTAGCTGCTCTCCACTGCAAAGCCAGGCCTCCTTGTGCTGTTCGGCCATTTCTGTTTCCCCCTTTATTCCCCTCTGCTTTGAGTGAAAGGGCTGTAGTGAATGCATTTATGGTGGGAAACAAGCTTATAGTCTGGCAATGATGGATGATAGAATATACAGATGTTCAAACTGAAGATGAACTAGTCAAAAGCCAGTTCTTCTGAAGTGCTTTTTCTGTTTTCCAATTTCAGGATGGAGTCAACTGGCTGGCATTTCTCAATAAATACAAACTTCATGGAATTCTTTGTGATGACATGGGCTTGGGGAAAACTTTACAGTCCATTTGCATTCTTGCAGGTGATCATTGCCTCAGGTAAGTGTAAACAAATAACATTCTATCTTAAACATACTCTGTGAAAAACTTTTTTTTAAACTTGTTTTGATATTCTCGAAGGGCTCAGGAATATGCAAGAACAAAACTGGTGGACAGTGTTCCTCTTCCCTCCTTGGTGGTGTGCCCTCCTACACTCACAGGGCACTGGGTGGATGAAGTCGGCAAATTTTGCTCGAAAGAGTACCTTAACCCTCTGCACTATACAGGACCTCCTACTGAGAGAGCAAGGTAATGTATTTCGCATTTATGACTTGGATAGAGTAAAATACAACACAGAATTTTGCAATTCGCTTTACTGCTACTACTGAAGCATAATTTAGGGGTATGGTGAAACTTGGGATGGTACCTTTAAGATCTGAAATAATAACACTTGTAAGGAACATTTAGTTATCTCCTCTATTTTATTTTTCCTTAAGATTACAACACCAGGTGAAAAGACACAATCTCATAGTGGCTTCATATGATGTTGTAAGAAATGACATTGACTTCTTCAGGTAAGAATTGGTTTGTTTTCTGAAGTTTTTAATAGCTTACAATTTTAAATTATACTTAAGTCTGCATTATTCTTTTCCAGAAATATTAAGTTTAATTACTGCATTCTTGATGAAGGCCATGTAATAAAAAATGGAAAAACAAAACTGTCAAAAGCAGTAAAACAGCTGACTGCCAATTACAGGATAATTCTTTCTGGCACACCAATCCAGGTAACTGCTTCTCTTTTCCTGGAGTTGGGTGAGTGGTAGAAAACAAGTGAGACAGATCTATTTTGCAGTCTGGTTTATTGTGGTTTTTATCAGAGCCACCTTGTTCAAAGTATACATTGTATTAAAAAAAAAAAGAAAAGCCTTTCACTGCTAAATACTTGAAATGACATCTTTTTCCTTTCCTAGTACACCCGTGTATTGGGGAATGGGTGCAGGATTCATGGTAGTAATGGGGGCTCAAAAGTTGGCAACAAGACTTTCTCTAGCACTTGTTTTATAAGCAGCATGCAGGGAAGGGAACTCCAGATCTTGGGCTTTCTCCTGTTGAATTGTTTGTGGAGTATCTGTCTTTGGGACAAAGACCGCTGGCATTTCCTGCGGTTTGTCCAGAACTCACAGTGTGGCTTAATACATCAGACACAATAGAAAGTCCATTTCTGTGTCAATATGCAGGTACGAGTCTTCTGTAACTTAGTTTGATGAAAGAGCCACCAAGTTCCAAGAGCTCAAAAGTACATCGAAGTGTTCTGTTCGTTGTTTTATAGGCAGTGTTAAATAGATATGGAAATGTTTGTGATAACTTGTAACAACTCATTTCTTCTGAAAATAACTTAAGAAATGTTCTGTCTATGTTCAGAACAATGTCTTAGAGTTGTGGTCATTGTTTGACTTCCTCATGCCGGGATTTTTGGGTACTGAACGCCAATTTGCAGCTCGTTACGGCAAACCAATACTAGCAAGTAGAGATGCCCGAAGCTCCAGTCGAGAACAAGAGGCTGGTAAGGATCAAACGTTAAATCTTGGGGTTTGTTTTCTTCATTTAAATGAGAACTGCACATGAAAAGAGAAAGTGTGGTCAGTTCCAGTGTAAGAAATTGGGGGTGAGAGGTGGACATGTCAAAAAAAAATTATTTTTTTTTTTTCCTTCTCCTAAAATACTGCTTCCGTTGTCTTCTCCAGGGGTTCTTGCAATGGAAGCACTGCACCGCCAGGTTCTGCCATTCCTCCTAAGGAGGATGAAAGAGGATGTACTGCAGGATCTTCCACCCAAAATTATTCAAGATTATTACTGTATTCTCAGTCCTCTACAGGTATGCTTAAAAAGTGGCTGGAAGCTTAGTGTTTTCAGCACAGTTAAGACCACAAAGGAACTGCTTCTGTATTCCTGGGTTAAGGTGATGTGACCTCTGACGTTCATCAGGATCATGGGACTAAAATGTGTTTTCTAATACATGTTTTAAAACTAATTTCAGTCCAGTTACAATAGAGTATTTCTTTTAGCTTAATTTCTGGCATCATTCTATACCAACATCTTTCCAAGCCAAAAAAAAATTGCAAGAGATTGCACGGTTAATATTGATCTTGTGCTCCGTATGTAGTTTCCTTAATTTATGGTAATTCAGAACTTTAACTTGGAATTAAAATCTAAAAATGTCTGTTTCTTTTTTTTTCTATTGGGGAAAACATACTCAATCTCTTGTCTGCTCTACAGGTTCAGCTTTATGAAGATTTTGCCAAGTCTCGTGCCAAATGTGATATAGATGAAACAGTTTCTTCAATTTCACTGAATGAAGAAACTGAAAAACCAAAGCTTAAAGCTACAGGTCACGTATTTCAGGTACAGATGTCTTTTTAATTTTTACTACCTAGTTCATTTATCTCTGGTTACTATTTCAAAATAGTTAACTTGTACATTTGTGGCTGTATGATCCAAGTAAAATATTTAGATTTTGGATCAGACTGCCTGAAAATGATGTATAGCTATTATGCTTAAATTATGTTCTTGGGTTTTAAGCAATATAAAACTGTCCTACTTTTTTAATGTTGTGCTTAACTGGTGTTCAGCTGTTTGTGGATCTTGGATACTACTTTTGATTAAAAACTGATTACCAGAAGTGCAAAACCTCAAAAAGAGAGGGAACTAATTTTGGTTTTATTAGTTGTTCCAGTACAAAATTAAGATACTAAACCATGAACAAAATAAGTTTCCTTAAGGTTAAATCTGAATTAATGAAGGTTCATGGTCTTACAGAATTGCAGGTTAAGTCTTGGCTACTGGGAAACAATAATTCTCAAAGGCTCTGCACAGCTCCCAAACCCATCTACTGTATCCCACACTCACATGAAGGTGTGGAAATGGTAGTATTTGTACTGTTCCAGATCAGGAACCAAGATCATTATGGACCTAATAGTTATTGGATACAGTTTGAAATACTGGTCTAGTTAACATAAACATGTAATGTTATTGTAATGAAAATACACCCTGAAGTTCAAACTGTGGAATGTGGCTGAGTGGCCCCTATACTTTGTAATCAGTTTTGTTCACCCTTTTTCTGTAACTACTTGTTACTAACTATTTCTTTGAACTTCATTTCCTAAACAATTCAAGGCACTGCAATACTTAAGAAAACTATGCAACCACCCAGCATTAGTGTTAACAACCCAACACCCAGAATATAAAAGAATTACAGAGCAACTTGCGGCTCATAGCTCATCCCTTCGAGATATCCAACATGCACCTAAGCTGTCTGCTTTAAAACAAGTAAGTAGATGTGCATGTTGTGCCTTAAATTTCCTAAATGTGTCTCTACTGATGTTACAATTTAAAAAGTTTAAGACTTCATCAGTATGAAAATGATCTTAAAACTTTTAGTTAAGTATCAGATGAAATAGACTACAAGGGTTTTTTAGACACATGCCCTATTTTTTCTGTTCAATTCAAGGGGAACGGGAAAGCACAAGCTTGCTTCCGAGATGACAATGTTTACATAATTTTTGCTGCTTTGTCAAAAAACTTACTTTCATTCCGTTTCTTACTCCTGTCCGTCTTACTACAGAAGAACATTTATTATATGGGAGACTGCTAGCTCAAAAATGTTAGATTGTTTTACATACTTGAATTCTATTTTAAGTAAAACAAAATGAAGAAAATGACTATTCTGTTGACTCTTTATTTTTCATACTTTGACAGTAAAGCCAAATTGCATTATTATTTAAGTGGCTGTCACAGACTTCCTCTATAGTTTGTTTCTCTTATTTCTACTTTTAACAGTTCATCAATGTCAATATTTACATGAGATACACTGTCATCTTGATTACATGCTTGAATGCTCTTTTACTTTAAGCTGCTGCTAGACTGTGGTTTGGGGAATGGTGGATCTTCAGAAAGCGGTACAGAAGCTGTTGTGGCCCAGCACAGAGTACTTATCTTCTGTCAGCTTAAAAGCATGCTGGATATAGTGGAGCATGACCTTCTTCGACCTCAGTTACCTTCAGTTACTTATTTACGACTAGATGGCAGCA
>NW_009937449.1:9143-17477 GCF_000696875.1 Nestor notabilis
TCCATTGTTTCCCGGTAAGAATATCCCTTCGTAAGCAATATGAGGGCAACTGTAATGAGCTATATTATTTATATGGTATGAAATTGTTCTTTGGTCTGCCTCAGAGCAGTTGAGGTTCATAAATTAATCATTTATGTGAAATTTACCAAGCTTAACTTTTTTTGTGTGTGTGCAGGTTTAATAATGACCCATCAATAGATGTTCTTTTGCTCACAACTCATGTTGGTGGACTGGGACTTAACTTAACAGGGGCTGATACAGTAGTATTTGTGGAACATGACTGGAACCCAATGAGAGACCTGCAAGCCATGGATCGGGCACATCGCATTGGGCAGGTGAACAACTCGTAGATTTCCCATAAGATTCTTCACTTGCTGAACTACTGGTTTTTTTTAATAGGGATAAGGTTGTAGCATATAGTAAGTGATGTCTGAAAAGCTTCCATTCGTACCACTTCCTTGCAAGTATGCCAGATGTTGAAGTGTGTACTTTCTTATCCTATCCTGAACTTGGTATGCCTTCTCTTCTGTACTATCTGAGCTGCTGAGGAGAGGCCAGGGAAGCATCACCCTTCAGGGGAGGAAGAGATGCAGCTGAGACAAGGAGCTTGAGGGAAAGCCCCCACAGGGTTGTCCTCTGATGCCTGGACAAGGAAGGAGTGACTGCTGTTAGTCTCCCTCTACAGCTGTAAAAAGCAGTTAATTCTTAACTTCCTGAGTACAGATGCAATTGCAGGTGTGTCTACTGTATGCTGGCTTAGTCTCATTCTCCTAATCTAACATCAGTCAGACTTACTGAGTAAAAGTACTGTAGGGTAACTCCAAGCCAAACTGCTTCCAGACTCTCCATAATAAATACTAAAATATGCTGTCTTGAATACCTAAATATGTAAGATATTTTATCTTTTTAATTTTTTGTGTGTGCTTTTTTTCCTTTCAGAAACGTGTTGTTAATGTATATCGCCTGATAACCAGGGGAACTCTGGAGGAAAAGATCATGGGTCTTCAGAAGTTCAAAATGAATATTGCAAATACAGTGATCAGCCAAGAAAACACAAGCCTGCAGAGCATGGGAACAGAACAACTTCTTGATCTGTTCACTCTTGACAAGGTAAAAAGCCATTTTCCAAATACCTACCAAAAATAGAGTAAGCTTAGGGAAAAGCTTTGCTTTGAAATGTAAAATTTAATCACACGAACACTCGAGGTGGGAATGATGAATAGTGGATAGCTCTCTGGAAAACAGGAGGAAGTGCTGTTTCCTCAAAAGAATGGTAAGATTTGAAGAATCTTGCATATTCCTGAAAGTACTAAAGTACTATTTGATATATTAATTGACCTTTTTTCTTTTTAATTTTTTTTAAGGATGAAAAAACTGAAAAAGCAGATACCTCTACCTCTTCTGGGAAAGCATCAATGAAATCAGTCCTTGAAAACCTTGGAGAACTATGGGATCAAGAACAGTATGACACTGAATACAGTCTTGAAAACTTTATGCATTCATTAAAGTAACCACCATATATTCATAATTCAACTGCTGCTAGTTCACATATTTTTCTGCTGATATTCAGCAAACTTCAAAGCATATATAGTGAACCTTTAGCTTAATGTGTAAATAGTCTTACTGAAGAATCTTCAAAAGAGTGGCACTGAACAGTGTCACCTGTTTCACTGGGGAGTTATTCTGTCTGAAATGTTTGCACTGTATAAAAACTTTAATAAAATGTAAACATTGTGAGGTGGTTTGAATTTTACTTGTTCTGAACAGCTGCAAATTCTTTCTTGGTAGAATAAAACAAAGCAAGTTTATACATATGTTAACAAGTGTTCCTTCTGTTTGAACTTAAGTCCACCATTATTTCTTTCTGTATCTATAATAGTTTTGTACAGTTGTTTCAGTGAGTACTTCAGGTTGTTCAGTGTACATCTTTCTTTTAAACACAACTTGCTTTTATGATGTATTAAAGAACAGTTTTTAACTTAAAACTTTTCAGATCATTTCAGGACTTGTATCATCAGAGGCAAAGCCTAGAAGCCTTGAAAGTATTGAATAATTACCTAGCACTAGGTGTGTGCACCCACCTTTGTATATTGAGTATAAATATATTATGCTCTTCAGTCTTTTGACACCATCTTGAGAGAACAGCTGACTTGAACTTTTTAATGTAATGAGCTATATTAAATACAGGTAATGACCTATTTGAGGCCATGTTTGCATCCTGTTAGCAGGGGTGTACTTTTTTAATTTATCTATAAGGCTAGAGTATAGCCACTTTGAGAGATGCATGTATTCAGTATGTTTCAATCCTATATATTTTTTGTAACTAAAAGAAGAAATTAAATATACAGACATTTTCCAGAAGTAGATTTTACACTGTCTAGGATTCTAAAATCCACGCTAAAGTGACTGTTTACTAAACTGATGCATGATTTAAAGCTTCTTAAAGGCATAGGGAAGGCTTTTTTTCTTTAGGAGAAAATATACATAGAGGATACCTACATTCGGTTTGAGGTAATTGAATAGTTTAAATGGTGTAACAAAGATAGTAAGGGACTTTAATAGCAGTGACTGAGAATAATATGGCTGTATGTTAACGCAGCTTTTTATAAAAGGGAGGCAGTAGTAGAAGTGTGTTTCTAGATGTGCATATGTACCAGTATATGCACTTTTTATAAATATTAAATTATAGATAACTTACAGCAGTTGTCTGGATACATAGAATATATGTATAATATAAAACCTAAGGTTTGTAGCTTGCTGTGTGCTTAAGCATCAGAGCTTAAAAACCACCAGAGACCTCAACTATGTAAAATAAGATTGTTTTAAACAATATATATAAATCAAGACTGTTCTGCAGCATTGGAGATGAATTTATGTCACATTTCAGTAGTTCTGAACTGCCATATTGTAACTAAATTAGCATTCCATGAAAATAAACAAAACTGGGAATATATAACTTGTATGTTGTGTATGTCCATGTTTAAGTTTATTCTGCAGTGAAGACTTTCACTGTAGCTGACTAGGTATAAAAACTAATGCTTTGGGAAATTACAGTTGGATTACTAGTAGTATTCTTAGCAATTTCTGCCTTCATACATAGAATATTTATGTTGTGCTTTCAACTGATAATACAAGCAGAGGGAGAGACAAGATGGGTTTGGGGTTCTGTTGCAGAGAAACTATAATGCTGGAATACTGGGTACTTTTAAGGTAACCTGGTGCAGTAATCTGGTGATAGTGCCCAGAAATAATATATTTGAATAAAGAAACCTCTTAGTCATAAAACACTGCATATGTTTTTCTTTAAGAGTTTTATTTTTTGTAGTGGTAAGAAACTATGTGGCTCCTGTTGGAAAAGAAATACACAGTGGAGGACTGCTTTAAAGCAGTCATTTATCACATTGAGGTTGCTATGCAACCATAATACTCTTAGTGATGGCTCTCTTGGATATGACATCAAAAAGACTCCTGTACCTGGAAAATGAGGGGAGCAAAACCTAGAATAATTGTTTCAAGATTATTACATGTACTGACTGATAGTAAGTGTTCTGTGAATTAACACTTTCAAAATGAAAACCAGCAGGAACCCTGCACCAAGTTTATAAAGAAAAACATTTCTAGTTACCTTAACATTTAACTAAGAGGGTGGGGTTTTTTTTTGTTGTTGGTTTGTTTGGTTTTTGGTTTTTTTTTGTTTTTGGGGTTTTTTTGGTTTTTTACCAGGATCTGGCTTGTTAGTGCATTGTTCTCACTGGATTCACTTACAGCAAAGAATCAAGCATGAAACATTCTCTTGGAATGCCTCCGACCTGCATTGACCTGTTTAATGGATACCCAACTGGACCAGACCAGGATCTGGGCTAAGTGTTTTATTTCTAGGTTGAATTAAAAACTTCCATAATAGTGCAAGGATGCCAGGTTGTCAGCACCAACAATTTCATTCTAGAGCACTCCCTTACTGCAGCGTATTACTTGATGATAACTGCAAATTCAGTCATTGCAGGCCCCAAAAAACATGACCTGTGAATAGAACCGTGCACGCCCAAGCCTTGATGAATTGTGTGTAATTTGCACTGAATTACTAGTCGATCTCCATTCTGTTAATGGCATCCAAAGAACACCAACAGTCACCAAAGCCAGAGCTCCAATTAATGTAGTCCCATATTCAAAGTCTGCCAATTTGTGAAAACTAAGTACCTCTCACTGGCAGGCTGGAGTAAGTGCTTTGAAACAACTGTATTCATAATGATGCTTTTCAACCAAACTTTTAAGGATGCTTGAAATTCTCCTTGAAACTAAATGGAAAGCTACCTTCTTCAAAACATGCCTTCTGAAGTGAATGTTAAACTAAGAAATCTGACAAGTCTGTCTTTCTCCATGCATGGAGTCTTTGGAATCCATTTAAGCAGGAAGCTGTTTTCTTTCTGCAAATGGTTTGGGATTTTTTTTTAGTATTTTTTTTTTATCTTGTTCCCTAATGCTTTTGGAGGTTGGGTTTGTTTTTTTATTTTTGTGTTTGGTTTGGGTTTTTTCCCTCTAAGCTTGCTGAAATCAAAATTACACCAAAGATCCAAGGTATGCATACCCACAATTTAATTTAACTCATGCCCATTATCTCTAGAAAGCTTGTATTTTACCTTAAAATTACCAGATTTAAAGACAAATGCTTACACTTATCATTAGTGGTATCCCCAACTCTAGTACCATCCCATGCTTCTACAGGTTACCAAGTCAATGAGCACATCTTTCGAAGTAAGTCGTAATTCAAGCAGAAGAAAGGTATGTTAGGAACTGAGGAAAACTTCTAAAATAAAAACATACTCACATATTCAAGATTTTATTAACTTGCTTACAAATAGCCAATGAGGTAGTGTAAAATACAGCTAGGCATGCAGTATGAAACAGAGCTCTGGCATCATGCACACTTTAAATCTTTTAAGGGCTACAGCAACAACTGACTTGTGACCAGTAATGAGTTGCTTTGTTATCAAAAGCTTGGAAGCTGCAGTTTTTTCTGTAAGCCAAGCAGGGAGATGCTTTAGAGTAAAAAATAATTCACCTTTTAAGTCATCTTTCAGTGAGTTACTTCAGGGGCAGCTTTCTGAGCATAAGCATTCTTATAGAGATGATTATTCATCTGAATTCTTTCAGTGTCCTAGTAAAAAACATGACCTTTGAGTTTGTGTCAGAAACTCCATTAGTTGACTCCATATATTCTGGTGGCTTCACTAGTTCTTCAGTGCTCCCTCTCTACAGCATATTTGGAGGTATCTGTTCAGTTACACTGTTCACTCTTAAGGCTGTCTCACTGTTCAGGAATCAAGCTTTAGTTGCTACTTTAGCAGCCAAAACCAGAGACTAACCCCAGCTAAAATGGGGCATTCTGTCCAATAAAGGAAAGTCTCCATCAGTGCAAGACTGACAAGTTACATTTATTTCCAAGAAAACTAAGACAACTATCAAAAAAAGATACATTTCAAATACTACTGCTGGAGTTGCAGGAGAAAGATTATTCTCTTACCAACTACAGCCCATCCAGGTCAGTGACTCCAGTTGTCTCTCTAAGTGCTAACATTGCCATGCCAGCGGAGTGAGGTATCACCCTCAGCCATGATTACATTGAACGTGTCATTCCTCACACACTACTATAATTCAAGACTGGTGCACCACTGAACTCTCATTAAAATACACTGCATGGATGTCCAGCTGAATGGGGGTAGAAGCTGGTTTTCAAGATCTGTAGCTTCTGCGCAGATGGAACAGTCCAAGATTCTGTGAAAAAAATGAACAGATCTGCTGCTTACCACAAACAGGGCTAAGACTGAATTTACACTGACTACAAAGTTGCTACTTAAACCCATTTTAGTATATATGTGTGTGTGTGTATATATATATATGTGTGAAAGACTACACAAACTCTAATGCTAAACTGTGCCAAATCTTGAATATTTTAAATGGAAGAAACAAAGTACTTAAAAGCATGTAACACTAGGGAACACAGACATGGATTTAGGAACTTTCTTAGGTTATCTTTCTCTTTGCTTCCCCCAAACCTTAAAGAAGTCACACACTCAAAAGCTGTGCTGTTTTCATAGCTTGCATCATACCAATAGCCAACTCAGTGGTTGGGTGTCTGTCATTAATTTATCAAGTAATCAACAAACATATGCTCTTATAGATGATTATCTGCAGTTAGTTTCTTTTAAATTCAGGCCACGATTTGCTAAATTGTAACAGGAAAATTCCACATACAAAAGGAAAATGTTTACTGCTCAATTTCCCTTTTTAGATGAGGGAAGGAAGTCAATCCAGAGAGCAGCAACTTCAAGGCCATAAATTCAGACTGAGGTACAAAAACTGCAGCAAAAGTAGGGAGGGGTGAAGTGCAGACATGGGGAAGAAGGAAGAATAATAATCCTGCCAAAGGTCTGTTCCAGGAATGTGGCAAACTGAACTAATCTGCAGTTTAGTCAGAGGCTCAGAAATAGCTGAGCTATCAGAACACACTGACCACGTCTCCAATGTGCTCTGGGTCCTGGGGCCTATGCAGGGTGATGCTGCGCTGTCCATGCCAAGTCTGTGCCTGCCAGAGATTTCCCATATGTCAGAGTAATTACATTTCATAGTTTATGTAGGCTGGCTGCTTAGAGATTCCTTCAAGAAAGCGGGAATACTTATCAGTATACAAGCAGCAAGTGACTTAAGTGGTAGCTATGGTATGCTTTTTGCTACTATTTCTGTTATTTCTCTTTGGATAAATACTGTTCTCTGCAGATTCACATTTATGTATTCTGACCCTGTTTCACATGACTCATGCTGCACTTATGGTGATTTAATTATCAATCACAGCCTAGCATCCCAGAAATAAAGACTTCAAGTAGAAATCTGTTAGAAGCCAAGGGAACGGCTACTGCAGATGTTCAAATATAACTGCTTTTGGAAGTTAGTAAAGAGAACTTGAAAAAAGTCATTTGAATTGTGCACAGTATCTGCCACAGCCAGAGAAGGAAGACATTAAAAAGATATCAACCCCCAGAAAACAACGCACTCTGCTTCCTGCCTCTCTTCTGAATCAGAGGTATTTCACATAGGAGAAAATTGACTTTTGACTGTGTGTTACCAAAACAATGTGGCTTTAGGAAAACGCTGCACTGTATTTTGATCTATTTCTCCACGCTGCCCCCATCTCCGCTTAGACCAAATTATAAAACACTTCTGGGACATTTGCAACTGTTCAACTTCGGTGCCTCTATCTTGAAAGTATCATCACTCACAGAACACCAAACTTGCCAACCAAACTACAAGTACTGACGTGCTATTTCCTGTTCATATGGAAGCTTTGGATATACTTATATAAACACAGTTCCTATCTGTGCATAGTGTCAAAATACTGCTCATACTCGTTCTCCTTAGAAGAATGTATTTTCAGGAGACTGCAGACAAAAGCATGATGCACACTAACCAAACCAAAAGTCAGTGCTTGTTCACGATTAATTTAATGCTCACCCACTCAGGCATCCTACCAGTCAAATTATCAATTCATTTGCAAGCCGGAAAGGAAAATGTGACAGAATTCGAAGTTGATACTTTCTTTGCTGCCCTGTGAAGAGCTGCAAGATGTGATCAGCATTTCAGGCTTCTCAGGGCTAGTGCAGTCAGCAGTAGTTAATTATTGTTTATAAAATGCAGAACTGTGTGTTCTCGCAGTTACATGTTACATCACTCTTTGGCTGTGCCTATTATTTCTCAGATGAAGAGCAAAGCAGCAAGCAAAGCAAGACAAGTGGGGAAAAAAATATAAATACTATGACAGTTCACATGGGCTGTGTGGAGTAAGGGGAAGCAAAGGAGGAGGAAGGGACAGGAGATGCACTTGCCATCAGCCCATCTTCCAAGACTCATTTTGGTTTATTTCTCCCAAGTTCCCCCTGTTCAGTATTTTTTGCCTCCACCATAGACGTGGTCAGAGCTCTTGAAGCCACCACAGCACCGCTGTGTAGAAGACTGGAATGCCTTACCCCTGGGAGCCTTCATCCTCTTCCCTCTTGAGCAGGAAGAGTAGCTCCAGCCAGCAGCGCAGGAGCCTGGTGTGCCACCACCAAGGGAGATGCAAGTTTAAGTAAGCTTAAATAGCAAACTGCTGCAAAGACCCCACGGCTTCTGGCATGTCCACAGACACCTGGAGAAACCACACGGACTGCAAGGCCCAGCGCCGGCTGTGAGCGTGCAGCAAGCAGGGCTGCCTTCATACGTGCACCACCCCTCCTGCTCAAACGAAAACAAAAGCAGGAATAGAGCAGAAGGCCCCAAAGCCGCAGCCTCTCACTCGCCCTC
>NW_009937450.1:0-1883 GCF_000696875.1 Nestor notabilis
CCCCGGCGTGCTCCAGGTCGCCGCAGCGCTGCAAGGTGCCGACGGGACTCATCAGGCACTAACCCCCCAGCAGTTCATCACGGCTTTTCCCTGCGGGAATCGAGCGCCAGACTCTGGGATCAGCCGTGCTGAGGCAGGAGAGCGTCCTTCGTCACCTGTGGGTGAGGAAGATCATCATTGGGGCAGGTGGATGGGGTTAGTTGGGCTGAAGGTTATAAAGCCCTTGGTGTGGAAATGCTGAGTACTTCCCTGGGCTCTCCTTTATCAGAGTATCAGGCAAAGCTCCTGTGGCTCCCTTTGGGTTAAAAAAGAGTGCTGCAAAGGGTGTCTGTGATACATGACCCTGAGCAGGAGCAGCAGGGCTGGGGTTGCTGGTGGCATTTCACAAGCAGGTAAGCCTTGGGGAATGAGGATCCCTCTCCTGGGATGTGGTGGTGGGGATGCACAGACCGAGGAGGCAATAGCAAAGAGAAGAATAAAAAGGTAGAGTCAAGCTCTGCAAGCTGAGATGTTGGTTGCCTGGGGGAGTCAAACAGTTGTGTGTGTTTGGAGTTTTCAAGGGAGCAGCTGAGCCTCTTTCCTCACATGGTAGATTTAGCTTAGACGTTGTGAAGAAGCTCTTCCCTGTGAGGGTGCTGAGGCGCTGGCACAGGGTGCCCAGAGAAGCTGTGGCTGCCCCATCCCTGGCAGTGTTCAAGGCCAGGTTGGACACAGGGGCTTGGAGCAACCTGCTCTAGTGGAAGGTGTCCCTGCCCGTGGCAGGGGTTGTAGCTGGAGGAGCTTTGAGGTCCCTTCCAACACAAACCAGTCTGGGATTCTATGTTCCTGTCCACTTGGGTTATCACTGGTACCTCATGAGCTGAAGGTGGCACAGGGTGACTGCAGAGGAACCGTGGTGAAGCTCAGCCTGGGTTCCTGCAGTCACTGCTGCACCTTGGAGGGGCCGGACACCTGAGACCCACAGCTGGACCTGGTGTGTGGTGTCTTCACGCCTCCTGCTGTCATCCAGCCTCTGCTGTGCTCACCTGCCTGGGCACACCGTGTACTGTGACAGTACTTACCAACATGGGTGCAAAAATGAACGATTATGTTATATTAATATTTTCACACTACTTAACTCTCATTAAAATGTACTTTGCTGAATTTAATATGCGACTTCAAATGACACAATGTATTAAGTGCTTAATATACTAGAAATTATGAAACTATTATAGTCCAAGTCATATGAAATAATTAGAGTGAATTAAACTTCACCAGCAGGATGAGGGAAAAGCTTCAGGTTTGTTCTTCTTTTAGTCTTAAAATAGTAGAATGTGGAAACGGCCCCTGAAAATAAACAACCAGAGTTAGGATTTCTAAATAATTAAAGCAGGAAAAGCCTGGAGTGTCTGTATTTGAGCCTGTGATGAATTTGGAACAGGGGGAAGCAGAAGGTCTGTTTGCTGTAACTAATGGAGTTGTTCTTTCAGACCTCCAGCCTCGCCAAGGCTTCTCCCCATGTACTATTTCCCTCTTGTACACACTGTGTATTTGGAGGCGAGCAGAGGGGATGGCTCCCAGTGACAGAGTTGTGTCTGCTGTGGCACCTCTGAGCTGAAAGTCCCCTTTGGAAGCAACTCCTCTCCTAACCGGGTGCAGACACCAGAGCCCCGCGGGTTAGAGTCGCGGAGCCTGGACGGAGCCTGCCTTCTTGCTTTGGGAAGTGCTTTGAGCCATCACAATGGATTTTGGGGTTGGTTTTCAGGTGCATTTCTCACACCCTGGTGCGTGGGGTGGGCTCGGGGCTGGTTGATGCTGTCCAGTGGGTTCACAGCAGTGATGCGAAGCTCCCAGTGGACCGGCTCGGGCAGGGTGGGAACACAGGGCACCGGGGCCCGGAACCT
>NW_009937451.1:0-7980 GCF_000696875.1 Nestor notabilis
ACTGCTGTAGCTGAACCCAGGACAGATAACCTATTATCTATTCCAACTAACAAACTTGAGCAGAAATCTCAAATCTTACAAGGAGCTCTTGAGTCTAGATATAGTTTACATATTCCTTCTATAGACTTAGTACTGAACTTTCAGCCAAATCTGTTTGTTAAGAATATGTGAACTTTTGCTGTTCCTACAGTTGAATGAAGACTGTGGGGTTTGCATTCTTACTTAGCAGCAAAACATGCTTTATTAAAGATGGTCTATAAAAGTGAAACCATTTTTTTTTCCGCTGCTTTCAGATGCTGAAATGATGTTTTAAATGGACTGTATGCTCCCATAACTTGTCTCCTGAAGCAGACACAGTTGGGGAGGAAATTCTTTGGTTCAAAGCAGAACTCTGAAAAAAAAAATAACCAAAGAAGAAATTAAAACAGACTGGTAAATACAATGGAGAAAATTTGGGAAGAAATGTTCAGACTGTAGTGGAAAGTAGGACACGATAGTTGGAAATACAAATGTCACTGGATCTGAGATCGATACTGTGTTAGGGACTGAACTGGTAAGTTAAATGGAGCTGATATCTGAAATACTGGCAAAATGTTTTGCAGACACAATCCTGAATATTTATTTGGAGAGAAGCAGCAGATGTTAACTGTAGAACTGGTTGGAGGTATTCAGATGAGCTACTTATTTCCATAAGAAAATTTTAACATTTTAAGAACTAAATGATTTATGTGAACATTGTCAGTGAATCTCCTAATTTTTGTTTGTTGTTTTGTTTTTGTTATTTAAAAAAAAAAGTTTCCAGTTGTTGAAATTGACTCAGCAATTATAAAAGGAAAGTTTTGAAATATTATCTTCCATGACTTTCTGCTAAATGTTTTACTAAATGTTTTAAATAATTAGGACAAAGCATTTAAGAACTTTAAGCTTAAAAATCCAAAACTGAAATTTAAAAATATGAGACAGCTCTATGTTTTTGTTGTTGTGGTTTTTTTTTTTTTTTTATAAATAGATCACAAAAAAAAAATCTGGGTTTTTTTTGTTTTTTAATATACTGGGAATGGAAGTTGAAATCTGATTTAGGCTGGCAAAACTGTTTTCTGCCTATTTAAGCCTAACTCTGGGTAAACCGACCATGAACATACAAGGTGGATTAACATTAAAATAGGATCTGAAAATTGCAGGATAAAGGTCTCTTGTGTCAGACATCTGTATGCTCTGTTTCTTTTATTTGAGCAAAAAGTGTGGTCATTTGCAAGGGAAGAGGTTTTTTGGTGGTTTTTTTTTTTTATTTCTGTGCTCCACCTGACCTCACTATACGTGAAATATTCTGGGATAGGACAGGCTCCATTTATCCCAAAGTATGCTTTGAGGTAGTTTGTTATGCCTCGATGATAGAATAACTGTTGCATTCAGATAAGCATGCGTATCTTGGCATTGTTTACTCATATTTGTGCAGATTGTCCTCACTAGCTCTCTGGTTCTTACGAGCATAGTACTTATGGAATAAGTTGGTCGTTGCTGCTTAAAACTGCTGTCTGAGAGACATGCTTCTCATTCTGAAGATACTGTAAATGAGGTAGTGTATCTTAAATGAAAACACAGCTGAGATTTTATTGAGAAATTTCTTAATGGTGCTTCTTAGATGATTTCTGAGTAGTGTTTTCTGTCTGAGGGACACTTTTTTTTATTACCTACATAGCACGGAGTCTATGAGTCTTAGACATTAAGCAGTATTTTGAATGTCACTGTCACACAATTCTACAGAATTCTAAGCTGCAGTGACCTGAAATTTCTGGGTCTGAGAGTCAGACGTGGTAGTATATAACAGCTGTTTCCTCTTCAGAAATGATTACGTGATTTTCACCATCTAGCTGGGGATAATTTTCAACAAGCAGCTAGTGGGTTTGTTGTATTTTGTAATTTCTTTGAAACTATATTGATACTTCAGTTAGTAAAATATGTTCACTACTGAAAACCAGTTATACTGTATTTTAGTTCATTGTTTAGTGTTTAGTGTTTTTTATTATATCAAAGTTCTTGAAGTACTGTTCACTTATTAATACATACAAACATAACCAATTTACAAACTTTGTTCTTTTACACATCAGGAACCTGTTATATTGTTACTTAACACTAACATTTTTGTGGCTGCTGTCCAGGCCTCATTGCCACTGAAATTCTTTGGCAGTTCAAAAATAATCCAGATCCTGGGAATGAGAGGACTGCCCATGCAGAATCAGATATGTATGTTGTAAATTTGCATGATTTTGACCTCTAGGAACAGGTGTCATACTATTTCAGTAAGCAGATACAGCCTGAAGAAAGAGGTATAAGCTGCTATCTGTCCATCAACAGTTGTCTCCAAAGCTTATGGAGTAAAAGTAGACAATATGCAGTGTGCCCAAGGGTAAATAAGGGTGGTGGAGTCTTATTTGTGTTCTAAGCAATGTCTGATAATATGAAAAATATACAGGTTTACAGACAGTTTTAAAATTGAGTTAGAAGTTTATCTAAGAGCTACATATTTCTGAGATGACTACTGACTTTCTGCTCTGATATTTAAAAAGATGTTAGCTGAGCTTGTCAGACTAGTTAGTCCCACTACTTTTTACCATACTTTTATGTGGTTTGACATTTGTATCCACAAAATTTCGTGTGCAGTATAATTTATTAAATTGAATGATGGTTAACCTAAATTATTTAATGATTGCCGCATGAATACTAAAACCGCATATACTCTCTGGTAATACGTGGGTGGGATTATTGAGACAGTAGACAGAAAGAAAATTGATAAACACCGCTCCTCTATTCTTTTGTGTGATTTTCCCTACTTGTAATGATTTAATGAGTTGAGACAGCCCATTGGAACAGGCCATCAATAGATTTCTTCCTTAAATTGTCATTGATCTTTTAATGTTTATAGGAGTTGGTTACTGCTGCTGCTTTGGTTTCACTGCATGAAACTGAAAAGTTAGAGCTAAAAATACCATTAGGGTGAAACCTAGTATTTTACACAGAAGAGGAGAACATGAAAGAATAGAAAGGTGCAGCAGATCCCAAGGAACCTGTACAAAAGAGGAAGGTAAAAACGGAAAGAGGGAAGATTCACAGGAAAGGAATTTATTGCAAGGAGTACTACAATTGGGCATCACAATTTCTTACTTGAAAATGTTCTGATTTAAAAATTTAGCAATGCATCAGGCTGGGTTTTAAGATAGAACTGTATTTGGCTTTCATTTACAGTCACTGTCTTGAAATCTTTATCTTATAGCTTTTCAATTTGGAATTAAAATTAAGAAGCATTTCATTTCATTTTCATGTGCAACAAATAAAAGACTAGTAAACCATGTAACCACATACTACATACTATATGAACACTAAAAGTTGATCCATACAAGTGTTGTAAATAACTTAATGAAAGTTCACTCATATTAATTGTGTCATATGCTTATTTGGGATAACCTTGTAGAACTAAATATGCAACAGAGGAAACAAACCCTCTGTTCCTGTGCCTTACTCCAAGATTATTATAAAGAATAAAGGCTTTTTTTAGAAAGAAAAAAAATTATGACATTAAAAAAGGAAAGTTGAAAACAAACTTACAGAAATAAGGCACATTTTTTTATCTTTCCCTTTGGATTTTTCAAAGAAAGATGAACAGAGAAGTTCCAGTCATCCACACATGAGTGAATGATTTTTTAAAAGTTATAGATTTTGTACTACACATTATCAATCAGGTTCTACCAGAAATTATCAAGCTAACATTCTGGGTCTATGTTCTGAAAACATGACTCTGAAATCTGTCTTCTGGAGTTCTATAAGGCTCCATAGGCAGATTTGTTTCTCATTTCTCAATAACTTAACAACAATTTTCTGCTAACTCTAGAAGTAGGAGAAAAAGATAGAAAGCTTAAGATGGTCTTTGCGACTATCAAGCTCTTGGATACGTGTATCTGTCTAACCACCTATAATCTATTTTGTCTTGTAAACACAAAAAAAAAAATCCAAGTATGTTATATTATGTAATCATTCTAGTCCTCTAATTGATTTTGCATAGGTAGCAGTCCTAGTCAAGAACTTCACTGGATTCTTTGTGAGCACACAGATTCAATTGTATGCTTGAAAAATGCTTTGAGGATCACATCTCCTAGAGGAAGCATAAAAAGGAGCCTGTAGAGCCCAAGAATTTTCCATACAACCTTTAAACTCAGACAGAATAAAGAATTTAATCTGAATTTATGATTCTCAGAGGTGCTTTTTAGTTGTCCAAAAAAAGAGCAGCCTATGTTTCAAGAAGTAGTTTAAGGTGGCTACACCTTTTCCAGACAAATATATTGCTGGAAAAGCAACCAATATGATCACATCCTGAGATGACATTGGACAGCTGCAGCATGGATTGACGACAAGCGTCATACACAGCCATGTACCTGTTGTCATGCCCCTCATACCTCTGGTGTTCATTGTTGATCAGTTCCAGTTGTGCACTTCATTTTTCCCTAAAAGCCATAGCATTTGAGAATGGGTAATAGGACTATCTGCAGCTCTGCACCAGGGAGACAGAGAGAAAAGCAGAATAAGACTGGCCATTAGTAAGGTATAAAGTACATTCTGAGCTACAGAGATTCCATTGCCTGCACCAACCGCAGTTTGTCCATTTGGTTTTGAGGTGGGTACTTGGCCTTAAATATAGACTTGCATGGAATCTGTTCTTTTTGGTAGAATTAATGAAGTCAAAGGTACTATTTTGAGTATGATGTTTACCCTCAAGAGGAAATTTGTTCTGTATTGTTCTCTGGTATGACAGTGACTGGAGCAACTCCAATCTTCATATGGAGGCTCAGTCGATAAGGCAAAAAATAGCCTTTTGGTGACATTCTGTGTGGTACCAGGGCAGGTGTGTATACAAAGAACAGTGACAAGAACAGTCCTGTTACAGGTTGCTCTGCTTCTTCTCTCAGTAAGTGTCCTCCTGAGTCTGTCAGTTTCCTTTCTGTAGGTTGCAGAGGCTGGAAGCTGGTGTGCGAATGCCTATAGACAATCAGAAAATCTGGTCTTCAGGACTAGTGTCACTATACCTTGAGTAGTTTCCACACAGCTGTGTAGGAAGGCATTAGAGGTGAAGGAAAGGTTGCTAAATATTTCACCATAGGATCTCAAATTTATTTCTGTTCAATTTTTAACCTGATTCTGCATAACTTTTGTTTAAAAAATTCTTTAGTCGCTTAAAAATGAAAAAACAAAACAAAACAAACAGTTTAAAAACTGATAATGCACCTGAATCAACAAGTGTCAATCTGTAAATATATATCGCTAATACCAAAACCGATGATGGAGTGCTCTGTTTGCAGAGAAATGATGATATGGTGTGTAGGGTTCAGTTGCACTAGTACAAGAAAATCTTATTTCTTAAAGATCATTTGTTTCAAAGATTAGTTTTCATGCATTATGAAAGAAAAACACAATACAGCTTCAGGAAGCTGATCCAAAACTTCTGAAGAAAAAACACTTCCTATTTTGGTTTAATTCAGCAACTGCTGAATTATTTAAATTGTACAGCTGGAAAAGGATTTTTGCTTTCAGAAGGACTGTAAGTGGAAAAATCTGAATATAGGTATTCAAGCTTTTCTGTGATGTCGGGAGAAAACATATCTTTGTGATTTAATCCAAGTTTTTTAACACTGCTTGTCCCTTTGCACCACATTCTTTTCATATTGTAGTTATGGATCATGGTAAAGACTCATTTTTAGTTATTTCTAAAAGTAAGAAAAAATTATCCCTTTATGTTTTGCAGAATGACTTTGAAGACAAATCTTTACTAAAGACACAAATCGGTGGATTTCCACCGGCTATCTTGCAGGCATTAAAGTACCAGTGTATTTAGATTTTTTTTATGTGTTCATCCCATGGTATCTGAATATCTCACTGGTTTTGAAGCATGTTTTTACAGCGGCTTTGCAAAGTAGAGCAGAACTATTAGTCCCATATTGAGAGTCATGGGATGAAGCACATTTGTAATTCATGAAACTTTGTGAAAACAGAGATACGCAGTCTTGCTTTAAACTAGTAGACATATAAGCTTTATACTTTGCAGTTAGCCAGCTACAGGGACACAAATCAATTTATTTAAAGCTTTATTTCATACCAACACATTGTGCTTTACAGCTGAGACAATTTATCATAAATTATAGACCACATCCTTCTGTGTTAGATCAGGGAATTGAATTCATTTGTCACTAGTATCAAATAAGGTCAATAACCACTTACCCCCCGCCTACCTCCTGCCAAGAAAGAAGGAACATTCCCTTCTCTGAGGAGCAGACTGTGTGTGCATTTGTGTTGGTGCAAACTTTCAACTGCTTCTTTCAGTTCACACTTGAGCACACAATATTACAGAGAGCTCTTTATAAATTTCTAGATAAGTGTGTTACAAGTTGGGGTTTGGTGTGGGTTTTTTTATATATGTATGATTTATTTGAAGAAAGTTGATGAAATAATTGTTTTAGGTAACTCTATCTTCTTTCTTTAAGAAACTGAGATGTGAAAGTCCTCACAAAGAGCAGACATTTGTCTGAAGTTTGACTCATTAAAATCCTAGGTGGTCCTGGTTGGCTGGTTCATATTAATTGCAGCAATGAAAGTTAGGGTCAGGGGATCATGGAACAGCTGGTCTGTATTACTTTGACCTAATTTCAGGTGATATGGTCTAGGAAACAGTTAATTATATTTATCAGCACTCTGGTAACTCACATCTTTAATATTAGTGTGATTGATCTTTATGCTTTGTAGACCCTTGCAGCTGTTCCTCATCATAAGCTTCCTTCTCTGTATTCACCAGAATGGCCAAATACATTCAATTAAGTTTCATAAATTATGCGAGTCTTCAACCAGCAACACAGTATCTCAAAGTGAGCAGATACAAATTGTGCTGGTACAAAGCTGTCCTGGAAACTCTTCAGGGACTGTAGAAAGGAAAGAGAGGAGCAAACTATCAGAAAAGGGTTTTTTGTTGGGTTTTTTTTAAGGCATCTTGCAATAGACAACATACAAACCGTGAACTGAAAATACCAGCTATGGTTATATATAAAGGTTTGAAGTACATTCAAAATACAGCACTTCATTAAACTGAATCCGTAGTTGGTAGGTTATGTATGTGATTTCCAATGAAAAATCATCTGTTTTTCCAAAAGCCAAAACAATTCAGTGTGGAATGCCAAATATTACAGTCATTACAAATATTTATGTTAATTCAAGAGGATATGAACAGTGTGCAGAAGTTGAGAAATTTAATTTCATGTGTCACCTGTCACCTAACTGCACTGTAGCCACAGCAGCCTATACTCACAGCATCGTTCTAATAAATTTTATATGTCTGCAAAGGATTTAATACCAGCAGCTGTGAGAACTTGCATTTTCAATTTCCTGAGTCTGGCATATTTAAATTTTCTTCTATAACACTAGATTAAGTTAAATCTTTATGTTGAATGTACTGTAAGAAGCTGGATTAAGCTCTGAATTCTCTAGCTAACTCTTACAAAGTGCTTCTTGAAATCAGATCACTTGGATCATTTATCCTGTATACCCTTCATGAAGATAGGTGTTCAACACTGCTGCCAGAACTCTTTGTCAAAAGTTTATTCTGCCTGGGATAAAATTCAGCTGTTGTAACTGAGCTGTTTCATGGCAAAGGTCTGAGCCTGCTTCCCGCATTTCTTTTAGGAATACAATACCTCATATTTAGAGGGATAGGTATCCCATGATGTTCATGAACATTATCCCACAGATTGCTATTTGCAGAAGAGAAATGGAGTTTTGTGAATACTTTGAAATATATTTTCAAAGTATTAGCTGGGTCTATAGAAATATTTTTTCTTTTTGCATTCAGTAGCTTTGGTTTTAAATCTCAATTTTATTAAAAATTTGAAAGCTTCACATAAATATTAGACAGGAATTTAAAAATATTTATTTAAAATATTTTCATAT
>NW_009937452.1:0-3840 GCF_000696875.1 Nestor notabilis
GCCTCGGGCCTCTTTTATTTCCCCCTCCCGCCTTTCTTTCTGTCCTTCTCCCTTACCGGCTTTTTCAGTTTAACTTTGAAAGAGGGACTTGGAGGGAAATAAAACCCGCCCAGCAGACTCTGTTGCAGCGCTCCGGCTTGTTTTAGGTTAGCTCGCAGGGGGCTCAGGCTGAGTTTTGAACAGGTTTTCATGGGGCTGGTTTTTGTTCCGAAACTCTCTGAACGGATTATAGCTGTAATTGCGCGCTGCAACTTGGGAGCTTTAGGTTAGAGCCGGAGCTTTGGGGTTTTAACTTCGTAGCCTGATGTGATGTAGGTATCACTTTGGGTTGCAACTTTATACCGAGTTGTGACTATAGTTTCGGGTTGTAACTGTGTAACCTTTGGATTATCACTTCGGATTTCGGAGCATAAAACGAAAACTTTGCTTTCTGATTTTATAACTTCGGCTTAGAACTTTGTAACTTTAATAACTAGGGTGAGGCGAGAAGCAGTGCAGGTTTCTTTTCAGAGGAGGTGTCTTTACTTCTCAAACCTGCATTTAAGAAAAGCCGTGAAGCACCTTCCCTGTGCCTGCTGCGACTCTCTCAGCACTGCTGTGCCTCCCTGGGACCCTGCACCGGGCTGTGCTTTCTCGCGGTTCCAGAGCAGGACAAGCCCCTGGCTGTGCCATCCCTAGGAAAAATGGCTCTGCTGTTTCAGGCATTGAAAAATGTGAACATGCATGTTACTGCAAAGCTTACGACAACCTTGGCATCCTGCATTCTGATGAGCAGCTTCCCAAGTCTTAGCATAGCAACTTTGTTTAAAAACAGTTCTGAAACCTTTGTTTTGAAAGAAGCACAAAGCACCTTGAGAGTGTTAGGGGTCACCTCACTTCCACCCAGGGCTGACAGAGAAGGCAGTGTTCCGCAGCTTGACCTTCAGTTTGGAGGATGCTGTGCCCTCCTGAGCAGTTTGCTTTATAGATGCCTGCCAGTTGGAGCAGTCTGTAGAACCCGCCTGTAGGTTTCGTTTTTCATTTGCCCTGCGTAGTAGGTGGATGAGAGGCTTTGGAAGGTGTGTTCACAGTTGTCAGTACTGATAACATATTTTGGAGTGGTTACTACAGACTTAGGCTGGGTGCCCATGCTAGTGTACTGGTAAAAGCATTTTGCTTGTGAAGTCAATCTCCCACTCACCTCAGCTTGCTTTGCCACTGCCTGCATGGTAGGGCAGTGTCCAGGTGGTGTGCTGCATGATGCTCCAGCCCCACACTGATGCTTTGTCCATTTGCCTGACATGCAGAAACTCCTCAAATCTATGTAGCGTGCCCACCAGGCCCCCAGCAACAGGGGCTTTCCTGTGTGTCTCTGGTCTGGCTGGTATCAGAACATGAGTGGACATGTGGTGCTTGCTATTCTGCCATAAAGTCCAATATGGTCAAAGATGAGGCACTGACTTAAAGCAAAAGACACATCCATTGTAACTTAAAAATCTCAGGCCTTACTTATTGTGGGGGAAGAACAACCATCTTAAGGATGACGCATATAGTTTTGAAAGGTGTGGAAGTTCTGGTGGGATTTTGTTTGGGTTTTTTTAAGGTGTCCCTGCCCCCTGGCACTGGGGTTGGAAAGAGATGATCTTAAAGGTCCCTTCCAACCCAAACTATTCTATGGTTCTGTGATATTGTCTGTCCTCTCAGTATATATGTTTTGTTATGATAGTTCAGAGCTGTGGTGACCAGGAAGGAGCTAGTGTGTTGAGTTGTAGCCACTGTCTTGGTGTTTGATCTCCTGTCCCAGGGACATGAGCTGATAAAAATGTCCTTCTAGGCTTTTCTGATGCCACCTCCCCTCTGACTGATTCTGCCTGTGCTTAGGCACCAATGGCTATTCTGTTCTTCCCAGAGTGAGAGATATGGCTGTTGTACAGCACTGAATCTTCTTCTTTTAGGATGTTTTTTGTTTGTTTGTGGGGTTTTTTTTTGTTTTGTTTGTTTTTTTGTTTGGTTTTTTTGGAGCTGCAGGACCCTTCGGGGTAACATTCCTTGCAAGGGACTGGGCAAAGGCTCCTCAAATATACCAGTTTGATGCCTATACTAAAAAAAAAAAAAAGCTCCCTAATTAGAAAAATTACACCAGCATTGTCTGAGCTCTTATGAAGCCAATCATAACTTGTAGGTTCCCTGCATGACTAAAACTGCACTTTGGATCACTAGCAAACACTTCCCCATGTTGAACACCACATCTATGCTGGATTTCCTACCAGAGTTAATAAGTTGTTCAAGTGAAGCTATCAAATTGGTAAGATTCCTTGCTTTAGTAACCTAGTATTGTTTTAAACATTTAACTTAACTTGGACTTTTGACTTTGGCTTCAGACTCCTGGCAGAGTTTGTGTGTTGCTCTGAAGAAGGTTAGAATTTTGCTATGATAATTTTCTGCTAGAAACTGTATGAGCTAGTGCATGGTTACTAGTAGCATTTCATTTTGATAAATGGAGAGGAAGACATATACAAATCTTGGTAACATTTTGTAGCCTGGTAGGTACCAGTAGGGAAAAAAGCGTCCCTGAACGTAAAACCTCATAACCCAAAGTAAGTAATTGGGAAGACATACCCCTAACCTATAAACTCATTTTGCATTAAAAATATTGCTGGTGTCGTAACTCAAATGTACACACCTAGAAAAAAAAAATCTTAGAGCTGATAATTTTAATCTTCAAAGTCAGGAAATAGCTGAATGAAATAAAACAAGAGTATCCTTTTCTGGGTGGGTGCTAGTTCGGGATGAACATGGTTCATGGGACAAACAGGAGCTCAAAGCAAAGTCTTTGAGCCTTCTCTTAGCCTCTTAGAGCCAAAGTATTGTGGCTTTTTGGACCATGCAATGGAAGGTGCTTCCAGCTCTGCATTCTGTCAATAGCTTAAAAGAGATTTCTGTTGGTGTTCCACTGAGTCTTCCAGGTATTCATGTCCAGCACCAACCCAAGTGAGATCATGCAAGTACAAGGAAGCAGTTTATGCAGCAGAAACTGTGTTAACAGGCACAGTACAACTGAGTTTACATAGCTGGTTTCCAGTCTGGCTACAGCTGTTGCCTGGTTTATTTCTCAATCCCAACACGATCAGATGCAGAGGTTCACATAACTGCAGAGAACTGGGACTTGTAATACAACTTGAGGTATGAGCCATTATTACAATGAAAGTGCTTGGTGCTGCTGCAGATTATAAAGACAAAAAGTATAAATCTTGAATGTGCCTCACAGACTAAATGTGAAGTTGTGTACCAACGAAGGTAGCAAATCGGGAAGCAGTGTCTGAGAATGCTTTTTTCTTAATACTCTTAGGTCTTTTATAGCTAGTTCTCACTGAAACCTGTGTGCAGAAACAAATACTTAAGTTTTAAAGAAATGTCTGAATGGTTTCATCACATTTCCAGGAATGTAATAAAGCTACAGTAAGTGAGGCCATGAGTGGCTGGATCTGCAAAGGCTTTCAGGCATTTCCATGTTCAGAGTAGCTGAATTAACATACATCCCAGGTCACTGTATATCGAGTGGGAGAGAAAAAAGGTGCTTCAGCATCACCAGACACATCTAATGGAGACAAGCAGCTAAAGAAAACTTCAACCTCCTGAAGCTGGAAAGCCAGCTTCACTGGGTGTAGATGGGAAAATACAGGGGAAGCTTGATTTTGCTATCCATGATAAGGGCGTTGCATGTACTTCTGGTCCTGGCTCCCAGGACTGCTTCTGTTTGGCACAGAAGTGCAGGAGAGGAGACAAACATCATGAAGGTTTCAGAGGGAAAGCTGCCTGTCTCTATAGGCAGGGGAAACCTAAAGTGAAAAAGAGCCTATA
>NW_009937452.1:3871-9285 GCF_000696875.1 Nestor notabilis
AGCAGGATGTGAAAGCTTGCAAACTAGTAGCTTTCAAAAAGCATTTAACTTCAGAAATTATAGATTTTTCTGCATGTCTATGAAGCTCAGGGAAACAAATGGTTATTTTTTTTAATGGGAGGGGGGAGGGGAAAGATCTTTTGGTAAAAGTTCCATAGGATTTTTCTAACTGAAAACAGATGAGTTTTTTAAAGCTTTGGAAAAGAAAAAGAGAAAAAAAACCAAAACCCCTAAACAAACAAATAAAAAATAAATAAAAAAACCAAACAAACAAAACAAAAAAAAACCCAAACAAAAAAACATACCAACCAAAAACAACACCAGCAACTCACCCTCATCCAAAACCTTAACTGTGTCTTATGCATATATATTCTTTTGGGTGTATACTTTCTTGTAGTACTTGTGGCTTATGAGAACACCTCCTTTTTTATTGATGGGTGTAATTTGGCAACCAAATACACTGTTTATCTCTTCCACTCTTTTGTAGTTTGCTAATAATTAAACTGCTGAATGAGAACTTGAAGAGTTTAACTGCTTTGTTTAACCAAGTGCACGTAATTTATTTGGTAGGAGTGGTTCTCTGTGTCCTTTTTGTGCAAAGCAGACTCATCTCCTCTGAATTCTCTTGGTAAAGGATGGAGCTATGTTACAGCATGCTTAAAGCTACTTGAATGCTGTTGGAACAGGAAATATTAATATTGTGCTGGAAACAGGATTTATAGCATACACAAGTGTGCTCGATCAAGTCCAATACTTGAAACAGGGAATAGGAAGTATGCAGATTTGCAGCTATCCTCTTCTGTTAAGTGGTGGTTCAGTTACCTAGTTGTTCTAGCTCAGGATTTGCTTGATACTGTTGCTGATTTGAGCTATGATTTACTAGGAGTAGTCTTATATGTAAGGTGGGAAAAAAAAGCCTGGCAGTGATAGGCAGGACTTGTGGGTCATATTTCAGTGGGATGATAAGCGAGTGGTGCTCTCCTGTGCTCTGCTCCTTGCAGGAAATGATTAACCTGCTATTTGCTTCTCTTGTTCAGGCTGTTTCAGTGTGGTTTTCTCTGGAACAGGTATCCTGTACTGCCACACATTGCAGAACGACAGCACAGGTGCGGGGCAGGGCAGAAGATGTGCCCACCCATCCTGGGGCGCACGATCAGGGAGTGCAGAGGCCAAGTGCCCCCATCCTGGGGAGGGGAGGCAAGGCAAGGCAAGCAGGGAGGAGTGCCTGCTGCAGGAACCTTGTTTGCTGATCCTTGATGAGGTGAGCTGCATTTGTCAGTGCACTGCCTGCACCTCAGTGTTCACCCTCAGAAAACAGCGACATCCTCTCCAGCCTGCTGGCAGCTGGGCTTTGAATAGGGTTGTCTGCAGGGCACATACTGCCTTATCTTCACAGCTGGAGAGAGATGGGGGCTGCTGAGCCCCTGCAACAGGGGCAGGTTTGTGCTGGTGACCAACACCTTGCCCCTGGCACTGCTCCAGTTGTGTTTTGCTGGCTGCTGTGGCATTAGCTAGGTCTGTGGTGATGATGGGCTGGTGGGGCAGGCAGTGTCTGCAGTGTGCTCCGTAGTGGTTAAAGGCCTTGGTAGGGTGTCAGGGTGGGCCATGTGGCAGGAGAAAGAGGGGATGGGGCCATGGTCCTTGCGTGGATGTCTCGAGCATGAAACAGGGATGCTTCAGTTTGATGAACTTCCTTGCTGCCCATCAAGGGACTTACTGAACCAGGTGGTGTTCATACAAGCTCTGCATGCCTCCTAAATACCTTTTGATATGCGTAAGCAAACAGCCATTAAGAACCTGTGCTGGTGGCCAATTTCAGTGTTAAATTACTGTTTCATTCAAATGAGCAAGCACTAGCAAGAAAAACTTACCTGGAGGAATTATGTCAGTTCTTCGTTATCACTTATTGCCGAAGTTGAGAGCTCGGCCAGGTATAAATTCTTCAGGAGTCAGATTCAAGGAGCACCTTAGAGCTCTGACTCACAACTGCTGGCAAACTGCTTCCAGCCCCTGAGGACCTGCTGCCTCAAGGTGCAGTGCCTGCCTGCACTGGCAGAAACTATTGTCCTCATCCCAGGTGCTTCTCTTGGCTTGGAGGTATCAGGCGAAGCAGTCTGTCTGTGGCTTCAGCTAAAGTAGGTGATGAAGGATGTGGTCTATGTGAGTCCTCCCTTGTGGACTCTGACCTGCTTCTTTCAAAGTGCAGTAAAAGCTTTTGTGGCACATAGCAAGGTATTTAAACAGATTTTTACTAGGCTCCAACATCTGAAGGGAAATATGTAATCATGTACGCTATCTATCTTCTACTTTCTATTCCAGCTGAAAACTAAGGGTACCTCTTGCATTGTGCTTGATTTGTAAAGCTGCTCAGTACACTGGTTACATTTGCAGGATCAAAGCCTCACAGCTTCCAGAAGCACAGCACAGATGAATCCAACAGCAGCTGAAAGGGGACATGCCCAAACTCTATGCAGAAATGTTCTTCATTAAGGCAACCACTCTTTCACAGGGTTGTAATGTTGGTTTCAGATGTATTTTTGGCAACCATAGGTAAGTACGGGGGATATGTGTCTAATAGTCTGGTTGAAATTATTAGAAACAAAATAGAAAGCTTTAAATAAGGACATCAGTTTGCTTTGCCAAAACCGTGATCCTGTACCTAGGGTCATTATCTCTCATGAGAGAAGGTGCTGGCTTTAACTGGTATTAATTACACTGCAATGCAGCTCCCACCTTGCTGCAGACTGTTGCAGCCGATGAGGTTTCTGCAGCCTCAACTTGCCAAGGTGCTTCAGCTGCTCTGTCAGGCTGCTGTGGTCTTCACTTCTCGCAAGCTCTCCTACGATGGCACAGAGACCTAATCTGTGAAGAGGCTAATCTCTCTCTGCAGAGCTGATTTGCATTGCTGGATTAGCAGTTGCTTCAGGCCTCTGCAGGGGCTGGCTGCAGATCTCATTGCTGGCCTGAGGCAGGGGGGACTTTCTGGCCAGGTGGGACTGTGGCAGCCAGAATTTAAATGTGTTTAAATTGCTCTGGAACCGCACCCTGAAGCTGTGGTGTATGCTTTCAGTCAGCTCTGCTGGTGAAAGGAGCAACCTCGACTCCTTCTATGGGATTATTTTTGGCTGGATTAGACCCCCGGTCTGGCTCGCAGCACGAACCCGCAGACAGGTCTGCCAACACAATCCAGTAGCTGGAGCAGGGATGAGTATAAGTGGTAAGGGAATGGCAGGTTGAGTTGATTTAAGTTGTGTTACTGCTGCACATAGAGATCTGGAAAGTGTGTGTGGAGCAGCAAAATGTGCAGGAAGCCCACAAGAGTAGGCTGGGGCACATGAGAAGGAGCAGTGGGGCTCCCCTTGGGTGCATCTGCTGTGGTGCTGCTGGTGCCCTGCCTGCCTGCCAGGACTGGGGCTGCTCTCAGCTCTTCTGCTGCCCAGGGAGTTTTGAGTTACAGAAATGTTTTTGAGATAATTTAGTCTCTAGTGCTGTAACTTCAATCCCTAAGTGTCAGTATAGGCATGGCAGTGTTTGCCAGGCAATGCAGCTGTGGTAAGAAACTTGTAAGAAATACTTGTCTAAATACTAAATTGATTGAACAAGAAAGAAAAGTAAATGCTTTTTGTACATAAAATAAGATTTAAGACGTTCTCCCAACCCTCTTCTGCTGCTAAAATTACTCTTGACTTGCAGCGCCCCAAAAATGTAGGGATGAGATGTCACTTGTGGTATGTGTTGCTTATTTCTGGGATTTTTAGTTCTTCATGCCCAACTGATTTACCCAAGCAATAGCTGTCTGGCCTCTGTTCAGTGGTAAACAAGTTTTAAATTCCATATGTTCTCAATACAGTCTAGCAGAACAACTAATTCATTGAAATATCAGCATGGATATGTGGTGGTGTAACTGAAAAGGAAAATGAAGGAGTCCTGGGGAAAGCAGGAATTACATTTAGATCAATCTGGGGCAGAATTTTTACCAAGAAAAAACAGACAGCTGTTTTTACAAACCAGGCACATAGTAAATGTGATTTCACTACCTCTGAGCTCAGAAGTTGTTTTGAATAATGCTTTTCAGACCACAGCATGGATTTCTTTACTGTGATTTAGTAGAGGCTGGGAGATGAACCAGGCTTGGTTTGGCATTTGAAGTTGCATGGCAGCTGACTGCTGAAGGTGGGTAGACAGCTTGCTTGCAAGGATTGGATGTTATCGACTGCTGCTTTGAATTTATATCACCTCTGAAAATGGTAACAATATTTAAAAGTTGTGTTAGAATGCTTCAGTAAATATATAGGTTTTATCACATGTAAAACAAGCTCTTTGCTTGTGTTCCAGTTTCTATTTCATACAGATCATGAGAAGTAAGACCACATGGTTTTGCTGAAGATTTCACTGTTGTGAGTTATTTCAGAACAAAATGAATCAAATTTCTTGGCATTGTGGGTAGTAACAGCCAAAACAAGGGCTAGTATTTCCTCTAACACTGAACCATGGAACCATGGCAATAACACTCAGTAGTTTCCCTTTCCCCACCACACACACACCCACACACACCCACTTAAAATTAATTTCATTAATGTTTACAGAGGCTTCTGATAAAAGTAGAGGTGAATTTCTGTAACATTCATCTGTACCCTTTTTCCTGAAAACTGTGGTGGGAAGGTGATGGCTGGTAGGCTGCTTCTGTGAAGGCTGCAAATGCTGCCCATTGACAGGCCTATCTTAGACTCCCCACAAGGATGAAAAAAAGATCAGTCAAGATTTTTGGGCTCTTTTAGCAGTAGCAGAATTGGTCTGCACTATCTTCTTGGGCACATTTGAGATGCGAATTTGAATCTGATTCCGTTAATTTAATTTCCTTGAGTTATAGACTTTCTTGGAAGTTGACCATTTGCATGAAAGCTGTTACCAGTTATGTAGAAGTATTCCACTTGTGCTCACTTTCGACAGCCTTTAGCGTGCAGGCCAGGAGAAGCAGAAATACTGATGAAGAACAAGGCTTATTGTGACACTGTGTCTCTACAGAAGTATTTCCTATATATATCAGGAATGGCAGAGATTCACATGGGTAAGATACTGCTGGTGGAGCAGTTATTTTTTGACTGCTCTGCTCCCTGTAGCAGCTGTAAATGCCTTAAAATAAGGAGGCTGACCAAAGTGCATGAGCTGGAAACCAGAGCAAAACTTGGAGGAAGAACTGCTACAAGTCCTAGCAAAAGTCTTTACTAAGTACTATTTCAACAAAGGAAATGGACTGTAGCTACACGAAAGACTGTAAGAGTCGGTGCTCAGCCCCTAGCATATGAATTTCCTTGTTTGGTAGAGACTTCAAAACTTGCAGATGTGTAGCTTAGTTTCATGCTAAGTTTACGCATGTTGCTCATAGTATGGCTGGCCTAACAGAGGTTTAAAGC
>NW_009937452.1:9316-26395 GCF_000696875.1 Nestor notabilis
ATTGAAAGCTAGTTACACTTCCTTTATTTTGGTGGTCTTGGTAATGCTATTTCAAGCAGAATGCTTGTTTTGAGGTGTTTACAGAATGTTTTTGATAGTTGATACTTAGTGTTGTCACTGAAGTGGTTTCCTTCCATTAGTGGAAATGGATTCAAAGCATCAAGGAGGTTGTTCTGTGGTCAGTACATGCTGCATTAACCCAAACTTTAATTTTTGGAGTGGGCAATAGAGTAGACACAAGCAAGTAACCTGACAAATGCAAATCTTCAAGCTGAGATTGACAAAGTTTTGTGACAGTTCAGAGGAAATAGGAATTTAGAACAAATGTGGTTATACTTGTGAGTGTATGACCTGGGTGAAAACTTATCTTGTGAGTGCAGTTGTCAGTGACTTGTTCTGGAAATGGATGTATTTGGTTTATTGATAAGTTAGAAGGAACATCTGGCTCACTCTGTATCTGATTTTGCAATGATATGTACAATGGTAGATGTGTCATTGTCACTTGGAGCAGTCTCAAGCTTCCATTTTTAGGTACTGAATGTCCTGAGTGAAAAGGTGGTGTGTTTTTTCTGCTCTTTTCAAACCTTTCCAAAGAGCAGAAACTTAAACCTTTCATGCTTTTGTTTTTTCCTGTGGCTTTAACTCCTGATGATGAAGGAAAAAACAATTCCTATTACTGGGCATGTATGTAAACGAGAAATAAGAGCAGGAGTTGTGCAGAAACAGTGTGGGCAATTGCCCCACATGCAATGTTTGCCTGCTTGTGTGAAGTGACCTAGCAGGGAGTACTGGGAGAAGGTTACCCTGGAGCCAGTAGTGTCAGCTCCAATAACTCTGTAAGCACTTGCTTACTGCAAAGTGGAGGCAGCCAAGCAGGCTTCAAGTGGTAAGTGAGGTTATTGCTGACATGAGATCACCTCTAAACTGATTACCTGCATGGATACACTGAGTTTACCTTCTTCCTGTGAGAATGTATCATCTTACCAGTGGAGCAAGAACAAAGAAGGTGCATATCCATTCCCGTGACTTTCTATACCTGCATGGACCAACACAGTTGCAGGGCCAAGAGGTTTTAAGATGGGATCCTGGCTTGTGAGCCTGATGTTGTATCTCCATCCATTTTTTTTGTGGTTCCTGCTACTGCTAGTCCATCTCAGATGCAGAAACAACTGCTGACTGCACAGTGGTTTTAGGCGTTGCTCCACAAGCAGCTCAGCTGTCTTCCCAGCTGGAGGGAGGGCAGGAACCACCATGGCTCCATTCAGTCTCTGCCTCTGGGTGCCCAGGGTCCTGATTATCACCTGAGCTTACCCTACCTGTATGTTGATATTATGCAACATACATCATTATTTTTATGTTCTTGTGAATTTTGAACAATTTTTTATATTAAAATTGTTCAATCTCATTTATTGGTCTGTAGGTGCAAACTAAATTTTCAGATGTGTTATCCCTAATGCTTTTTTTTTTTCTCCTCACTAATATTAATAAAAAGCCATTGTGCCTGTAGATCAAAGAATCTGAATTACAAACTTCAAAGATATTGACTGTAATAATTACTTAGGAAGTTAGGCAACGCAGTTAGAGGGAAATGTGTTCTCCAAGTCACCTCATGGCATGCACACTTTTCTTTTTTTATTCACGTGCTTGTGTTTATCTTGAAGAAAAATGTGTTTCAACATTTTAGGTGATTTCTGTAGTTCCTTTCTAAGTGTGGAGAGAGTAAAGCAGATGATTTGTTCAGACCTTGGTAGAAGGATGACTCTGCAACGGAAAGGCTGGGGAAGGACATTGCCAAAGGAAGAATTGAGACCAGGTGTCAGGGCTGAGGGTTTCTACACTGTAGTGTTTCTCAAGGTGATTTCAAATCTAGTCAGTGCTTATGCGATGCTCTTGCTTATGGCTTTTTTCTAGGCAGGTGTTTCAGTCCTTCTGAGTCTTGTGCTTCAGACCCTACAACTCATGTAGCTCTTGTCAGAGTTACTCATTGACACTCAGACACAGCTTTCTCCTCAGGTTCTCTTTGTATTTCCTGCTTTTCATTCTCCTGTTCCTTAAGCTACATCTTACCACATTTCTTCCAGCTGGTTGCTGTACTGTGAGTTTGCTGGTAGGAAGTTTTTGGTGTCAGACTTTCAATGATCTGAATATTGAATCCATTTGGTAATTCTTCCCCCCAAAAGAGAGTATAGTGCTAGACTTTTCTTCAGGAGGTGTGAGGGGCTCTTCCCTTCCTCTCTCACTCCCCCTGTCCCTGTTGTTCTTGTCTTCCTCCTTTCCCACAACCAAGAGCAGCCCCTCCCTAACCAACCTCTATATAGCAACAGTTTACTGTTCTGATTTCAGACTGTAATGCAGGTAAGATTTTTTGACACTTTCAAGATTGAAACAGAAATCGGACAAAGTTCTGATTTAGCCAAAAATCCCATGCAGCATTTGCAGGGCATTATATTAATATATTACTGTTTGAAAGGCCATCAGTCATCCGAATTTCTACCAGAGAATAACAAACAGTGACCAAAGTGTTACGTTCTTCCCGGTGGACTTCGATGAGTTTGCCTTTTAGTGAAACTGCAGTAGCTCTTGTCAGACATGCTTCGCTTCTTGAGTTCCTGTGGTCCCCCTTTGCCACAGTAGGCCTCGTACCTTACTCTGGTTCTCTGTGTTGGAGAATTCTCAAACAACTTAATTAAGGTAATCTTAGCTGCTGTTTGCACAGCAGAGCATCTAAACTGGCAGCAGTAGGAGTGCGACAGAGCCCTGGGTCAACATCAACATGTGCAAACAGATGAGGGGTGGATGAACCTGAGTCTGGGTTTCGTACTGCCACTGTGGTGAGTTCAGGCTTTGCCCTGCCCTTCCTCCTGGTCATCTCCAGCCCTCTTTTCTGTTTTTCCACTCTGCTTCTGCAGTGGCTTTCTGTACTTGTTCCACAAATGTTTATGGGTGGGGTTGTAGTCACAGGCGGTGGTGGCGTGACTACACATAAAGAAAGTGCCTTTGGGGGTCAGCAGAAGGCTGCAGGCACGTCTCCTTTTCCTGTTAATTTGTGCCTCTACTTCCAGCTCCCTGAAAGGCGTGAATGCCTTTCAGAAGTGCTTTTCACCTTTTTGGATGCCCTTCGAAATATTTTACCTTCCACAGGTTACTTCTGTTATGTAGGTGTGCATATGCATTTGACTTACTCATGTATCTGCAACTCTTTTCAGAGAAAAATGAAATGTAAAATGTTTAATGATAGAAATAAATTTGATGGCATTTGTAGGCAAGATACTTAGTGTTTTTCTTCTGACTAAATCCCATTACAGAGTTGATACTGAGGTGTGCTGTAGCTGCTAATATTTTTCTTCGTCTTTCATAGCTGAGTAGTGTGTTTTACTAGCCTGGCAATATTAAACTGTCCATTTCGTTATTTCATTTATATTCTGCCTTTGTTAAGTTGAACTGAGGTCACAGTAGGTAAAAAGTAAGGAAATGGAATCCATATGGTAAAATTTTGGCTCTTTTATTGAGGATTGTTAGTGTATATTGCTAATAAAATGCAAACAGGTTAAAGTAATTACAGTGAAATGAATGGAGCAAATGGCAAAAGCGTCAAAATACATGGAATTCAAATCATAAGTTCTTTATTTAAGAAAGCAGTAAGTGTATAGAGCTGACAGAGGAACCTTTCATGCTTTGCTATTTGTTTCCTCATGAATTAACCTCTGGAGAAGGAAAGCCTGTTGGAAATTCCTGATGGAATGTGCAATATTAATTTGAGTGCCTCAAGCCTCCAGTGATGTGTTAATCTGACCAACCAGTCTTTTCAAAAAATTGCCTTTTTTAAAGCCCACATGAAATATGTCATTCTTGCTGTAATCATGTGGAAACTAAGCAGACCTTACAACTAGAATGACTACTTCCCAGCGTAGCGTTTTTCAAGCTGCCTTCAAGTCTGGCTGTGTTTACGGCTTTTAGACTAGGCAACTAGAGATAACATGGCCTGTAAGGGAAAGAAGCAACTTGCAATTGGTGTTCACTGCTTCTTCAGGATCCATCAGCCTGAGTGCTTCCTCAGGCTTGCAACTTTTTCAGTAACATAGACTGACGGTTTATATTAGCAAAGAGCTTTAAGGTCAACTGTAAAGTCCATAAAAAGGAGCTAGACTTCTAAAGCTATTCCACGAGCACCTGAATCTTGGGGAAACCTGTTGTGCTTTGAGGTGACCGCTTGCAAATTATGCAAAGATAAACAGTTACCATTTGAACGATTTACACGGAGTATTGCTGCAGACAGCGAGACTGGCAGCTAAATATATGTGGAAATAGTGGGGCAATAGGCTGTTTAATTGCATTTCATGTTTGTAATTGTAGATGGCAACACTTGAAGCTGACCAAAATTGTATGGAGTTGGATTTTCATGTACTTCCTTCAACTCCATTACTGTTGTTTTGTTCTTCCAGACATACAAAATAATTATATTGAAGTTAAGATAAAATGAACAGTGTTATTTTTCTGCACAAGGTTAAAGGGTCCTACTAAAAAACATGAACATGCACTGTTATCATTATGCAATAAGATGTTAGAAATGATTAATATATTTTAATTGTTGCCACTATTAAAGTCTCGCTTGATGGTACCATAGAAAGCCTGAAGTTTCAAAGTGGAGTAAAGCCTGTGTTTACCTATAAGCCAAAAAATGAATGTTAAATGTTCTGGCAGTGCAAGTAATTACTTGCTGAATGAAAAAGCTGTCTTGTGTCTGTATGGCAACGTGAGACTTTTTTTTAAACTTTGTGGGAATTCAAGTATCTCCACACCTGTAGAGTCCTATTGCCTTCTTGACAGAGTGAAATCAAGCAGTTTTGGCACTTGGCTCCAGAAGCATGGGCTGTGGTTGCTGTTGTGTCGTTGTCTCCTTGGTATGATAGTCCTAAGGTCCATGTATTGCAATAGTGCTAAGAGTCTGTAAATGGATGTAGTTGGACTTGTGGCAGCAGACGCATGACAGTGAAAGAAGCCACTTTTCAAGGAAATGAGGGGAGGAGGACTCAGGAAAGTGAACACACAGGAATGAAACTCTCTGAGAAAGCTCAAGGCAAAGATTAGTTTAGCAGACATCTTTAGATTTGCATCAGGATGTCTTTTTAATGGAGTTCTGCTGTCAACTCCCATGCTAATGGTGTGTGCTTAATTTCCCTGTTTCTGCAGTGTCTGGGCAGTGAGATCTGGTCCAGAACAGTGGCCTTGAAGATCCTGTGTTTAATTTTTAAGAGTTGGATAATATCTGTCTGCTGGCCAGAGGACACGTGTATATTTCTGTATGAAAATCTGAGCCTGAATGCTTTGGATAATGTAATAACTAGATTAGGAGAGAGAGGATAATTTTTAAGAGAGTCAGTAGTTCAATGTTGGATAGATCTGAAAAATGCCATGTTGAAGAGCCTCATAGTTGAATTTTCTGTTAATCTACTATCTCAAGTGAATCTTCCCTCCAAATTCACAGCTGTGGCAGGTTTTTGAGTGCTTGCTGTGTCTGCCTTTGTCCAGAGCCCTTTCTTGGAGCAAATGTTCAGGGAATCAACTGAATTCCTTTAATTGGAGCCATAGAAATAGGCTCAAGCCATCTGGTTTTATTGTTGTGGGACATGTGCTAGCTGCTTGTGACTGTGCTTTTTGACATGGAAAGCTGTTTTCATTGGAGCCTTTAATTTTTCATCCAAAGATAAATGTCTGCCAGTATAACAATAGACCTCTAGGTACTAAATACCTTAATAAGAGAACACTTACAGCAAGTGTTTTGTGATGTAAAGCCATTTTTTTTCTTAGCCTATTGAATGATCTCTGATTCACATAATTAAAGTTGGCATCTTCTGCACATTTATTAAACTGTTGCATTAGATACCTGTGAGTTGATATTGGAAGTGGAGACTCGGGAAGGAATTTCTTCTGTCTCTAGCTTTGACCAGTGCTTTCTGGTATCTGTTCATGTAGTCCTGTCCATATAGTTTCCAGCTGCAGTGCTATAAACTCCTGTCCCGCGGCAGTAAGGGCAGCTCAGGCAGCTGCAAGCATGGCTCAGAGCATCATCAGCTCGGACCTGCTCCAGTTATGGGGGTTAGATGGTGCTGCATTGGTGAAGTAGTAGCATCTGAACTGCTAACCTAGGAGTGACCACGGAGCTGAACTGTCCTGAACAGGCACTCCTGGAGTGAAAGTACAAACTTAACTAGGAATAAAATGTTGAATTTACTGAATTTATTGACCTCTGAATTTATTGGCCTCTTTCACACTAGAACAAACTAGTTATATGCTCTCATATAATAATAAGATTTTAAGTCACCTTGACCATCTAAAATTCAACCAGCTTTTTCTTGAAACTACAGCACCAAAGTGTGATGGCAAATGCTTCAGGTTCACAGCTTATCCTCATGGTACAGGCAGACATAAATGGGTTGCTGCCTAGAGCCTGTTGTAACAGGCTCAGCTTTCACTGGGGCTGCCTATGGCCAGCAAAGTGTCAGTCTGGAGTTTTTGTGCAAGAGGGGCTTGGCTTTTGTTTTTGTGTTTTCAGCTCTTACAGCATGGCTCTGTTAAACGTTTTTCAGTGTGCTAATACTAAGTATGCGGGGACAGGCTTGGGTGGAGGAAACGGGAAGGTATGAGGGGGAGATAAGCAGAATATGCAGAAATTCTTACTAGTGGACTCGAGCACTGCCTTGCCTTACCTACTGCATGGCCAGGACAGTACACATCTGGGACTGCCAAATGTGATTTAGCTAACGTTTAATTTAAATACTCTGGTGAAAGGCTTCCATTCCAGCATTTTACAGTATTTTTCATGTATCTCTTCTTCTCCTTCATTCCTGACTTTAGAAATTCTTTTCTGTCACTGCAAGAGGATTTTGTTCTTTCTGTCCTCTGTTGTGTCCTGTGTATTGAGCTTGCCTGTTGTGGTGCCAAAAAACCCTCCTCCTCCTTGATCATGTCTCACTTTCCATGGGAAAAAGTCTCTGGTGGCAGGAAATTGAGGGGGATTGGCCCTGGGAAATAAAAGCTTCTGTTCCTTTCTTTTCCTTCCTCAGTATAAGAAGTCTTTTGGTATGTCTGTGGCAGATGCTTTATTAAAGGGTCTGCCTGCTAGAAGGAGCTATGTGCTGTTCTTTAACTATTGCAGATAGTCATATGTCTGAGTGTAAATGAATAACCAGGAAGTCTTAAATGCTGGTGAAGGTTTTGCAGAGTTTTTTTTTCCAGCGTCAGTGTTTCAAGATAACAAAAATGGTTTGTGGAACTCTGATCCTCAATAACTTAGAATTATGCCTTGAAAAATGCTCCATAAATTTGCATTCAGAAGTCAAATCAAACATTACTTTTCCTTGCATGCTTTTTGGTTATGTATTATAGAAGTTTTAATTTTAGCTTCTTTTAAAAATACAATCCATGGATGCATGGGCTCGTTTGCAAAGCATTGCGAATTAGACCTGTAAACCACTTCTTATTTAATGTCATCTGAAGTATATACACGCTAATGGCAGAGATCTTGTAAACTCAGAGTTGATGTGGGTTATCTTTCTGACCCTGGGACCTCCAAGATACTTGCCATGGTTGTGATAAGAGGGTTAACTCTGAACTTGGGCAACATTTACACAGCCAGTACTTATTCTTAAAACTCTTGTGTAAACTGAGCATAATCTTACATGAAACTGAAGTTTTGAATCTTTTCAGACACTATGAGTAAGGTCATGGCTCCGGGTTCCTGTGCACCTGTGCTGATTGCTAGTTTCAGTAATTATATCACAGCTTCAGAAATGGTGACCCTATTTCTGAAAACTTACTCAAATCCAAAAGGTTGAAAAGCTTTTATGTTGTTGTCTAATGCTGAGTCAGATTCAGTAAATGCTGCTTGTGCCATGTTGACTATAGGTGCATGGTGTGCCATGGGTTGCATTGGCAGCCCTGTCATCAACAGCTGACCGAACTCCAAGTATTTACCAGCAACTGGAGCAGCTGTCTTGGATCAGGGCACATCAGAAAGTTTTTGCAGTCCATAACTGAAGCCCAAACTAGTCCTAGCTACTGCCTTGATTGTTCTTCTGATTCTTCAGTGGTGGTGGTGGTACCCAGGACAAATATTTCAGACAAAACCAAGGGTGGACGTAAGTGCAATATGTCAGCTGATGGAAGATGCTAAAGTGTCTCAATTTATGAATGTGCCCTGGTAAACAATTTTTATTTTTTTTTCTTTTGTGAGAAATATGTGGCATGAGAAGTTCATAGTTTATATAGAAGGACGTGACTTTATTTCCATTGAATCAGTTGTGGGAAGAATTTACCTGGACAATTGTTGCATCATACTGGGTCCCAGAATAAGTCTTTTCTAGTGTTCGCTTGAAATCAGGTGTGCCAGTTTAAATTTAGTACTGCTTACTGCTCCATACAGTGTTTCATACACACTCTTCTTTTAGTGTTTTTCCACTAAGGAGTATCTATATTGAGGGAAATCACACATGCTTGTATGTACTGACTGCTGCCTAACAGGGTGGCAACATCTCAAAAGAATTGAAATTGAGATCTTTTAGGCTAGCTGCACTGTCATTTTTTTAAATTCTTGTCAGTAGTCCAGACATATCCTTAACATGCACTCTTTGAGGGAGTATTTGGTATTTTTCGTCTTCATTCCAAATTCAAAGTCACAAAAACAAATTTAATAATATGTCTGTTTAGATGTCTTTCCCTCAGCCCAGCTGGTATAACTTGTATCTAGTGCGTGTGTGACTTATTCTGTGGCATTTGGATCTTTTCAGATGCAACATTTTGTGTCTTTCTGGATCCTGCTTGGCCTTACCAAGTGGGCTGGAGGTCTTCAGGTGAAAGCCAGCTCTGCTTACTCTGTCCTGTTAAGATCCTTTATCACAGTACAGTCTTGCCTTGTGAGTTGAGTGCTATCAAGAAGTTACTGATACAGCAGAAACATGTTTATTCTTTCAACATTCTGCCCAGTCTTCTGACTAATACTTGCCCTGTTAGGCAGAAAGACTGAGCTTTCTGTCCTCAGACCAAGTTAATTAGTGTGTTGAACTTGGTGTAGCTGGATTGATGGATGCACTCATAGGGTGTTTGAAGTTGTAGAAAGCTATATGCAGGACTCTAGTAGAAGACTAAAGCCTTTGCCAAAATATATTACAGTAGACTACACTTTAACGACCCAAGTCTTTAAAATAGTTTCCTCTGCAGCTTAGTTGTGGGGCCACCTCGATTCTACAGGTTGTCATTGCTGCTTCTAGAAATGTCTGTAACCACTTATTTGATGTGATAACACTGTTGCTTTGAAGCCAGTGTGTGCTGGAGGGGGAAAAGGTGTAATCAGTCTTATCAGAATCCAGTGTTGCATAAGACTCCTCCCAGCCTAAACACTGTAGGTGTTGGCACTCCCTATGTTCTGCCTTTTTAGTGCTCAGATATTAAACCCAGAAACAGCAACTTTAGCCCTGTTGGGAAAGAAGCCTGATTTCCTACCCATGACCTGCTGATATAGTATCTCATCTAGAAATGATCTGGGTTTTCCATTTTTCAGTGTTTACAAGTTACTTGTGCTTGTCTTTTGCCCTTTCCCCTTATTGTTAGAGGGTTTCCCAAGCAGAACAGCTATTACAATCTCTCAGTATCTGTCAGTGCCTTCATCCACCTTCTGAACCAATCTTTGCAAATAATTTTAATGAGGGATTTGAGGCTGGCCAGGGCTGCTACATCTGGGATGTCCTTGTTGAGGATGAGAGGGACTTCTGGACGTGTAGATCCAGGTCTAGATTTTATAGCATTGGTATTACTCAGGTAAATTCCTAGACTGATACTTATCAAATAGGTTGTGTGGTTTTCTTACTCCTAGTTTCAGACAAGCCACCTTTTTTGCTGTTTTGCTTATGGCTGTGGTGAGTTATGTTTGGAGAGCAGGCTTAAATTGCTGTTTAATGAGCTAAGAGGAGCAAGGCAGGTCTCTCAAAGGATGGAGAGCTATGATGTTTGAAAAGTAGCCCTAGAACTTGGTGTCATAGGTATTAAAGTGGTATATTAAATTTCAGTGGCTCATCAATACTTCTCCCTCGCTTTGAGGAGCCTGGACTCCTCTGTAACAGAGGAGCTGTGTCAGGGAGAGGGAACAACCTATCCTGGATGTGCTGTAGGTAGTGTGGATAAAAGCAGCAGCAGAGCAGTGTTCCTGGCCAATTTGCCAGGCCAAGTGTTTTACCACTTGCATCTCATGTTTGCCTCCAAACTAATGTTTTGGTTCATAGCAAGTGATGACCTGATTACAATATCTGAGAGCTCATTTTAGAGTGAGTCATACTTATTGGAGTTACCAGACTTAAAAGGGACTCAGAACAAGACAAGTATTTGTTTTTATCAGTGTATGAAACTTCTGGGTAATTAGGAAGAGCCATCTTAAAAGCAAAGGAAGATGAGAGATATCAGTGCTTGTGGTGATTAAAACTGAAACTACAAAGCTTAAAGAAGCTATATGATGTGTTAACAAATGTGTGGTAGCATCAGTCCAAAACGTGGGCAAGTAACGTAATTTCTTTGTGTCTTCAGTAAACGCATGTGAGATCATTTCTCTGTTTGATTTATGTTCTCTTTTGGTTTTTAAGGTACAGTCTTCAATGTATGCATATATTTGTGAAGCACAGCTTCTTGCTTTATCATAGTGCATTTTACTTGAGTTGCCTGTATTGACTACTGGAAGGTGCTTGCCCACTACATGAGGCAGCTGTGTGGGGGAAACACTGAAAACTTGGTCATGGCATGCACAATCTGTGTGGCAGTCAAACTAACAAACACCTCACAGTGCATCTGTGGAGGAAAGAGGCCCACGGTATTTTCACTGAGGATGCATCTTAATGTTCTCAGCTAACCAGCTTGTGGGCTGCTGCAGAGAGTGTCTGACCCAGCCCTGCGCTTCCGTCCCCTCCCTTGTGCCTGCAGGTGCACAGCAGCTTAGATCAAGGACCTGATCTGCTTAGACTTGGGTCTCTTAGCTGTTCATCTTTGGCAAGGGCTGTCCCTTGTTCTGGTTCAGTGACACACCTTCAGGATTGCCAGCTCTGACACATGAAATGATGAAAGTACGTGGCAGAGAAGCATGAGGGAGAGCAGGGACAGTGCTTTTGGGAGCCACTAGCACAAATAAGGTTTGTGTAACAAACAGCACAAATTTTGGTAACTGGTTTGTGCTGAAGGCTGTTTCCAAAAGCCTCACATGCTGTGACTGAAATTCAGCCAGAAGTCAGTGCAACTGGATGGTCCTTCAAATTCATTGCTAGAAACATTTGTAAGAATTGCGGATTTGCTCAGAAACTCTCTGTACCCTACAAAGATAGGGACATCAGTCATGGGTAGTAGTTGTTAATGATCAGGGTCATTTACAGTTAGAGATGTGCACACAGTCATCCTTAATAGTCTGGGAGAGTGTGAATACCACAGCTTGTTCATTTGATGGCAGCCCTTATTACCCTCATCAGCTGGAGGCAGCTCAGTCTGTTGCAGTCTCACAGGTTCCTGATGCTGCAACTTGTTCCCAAGTTGCCCTTGAGATACATTTGCAGTGCATTGCTGTCTTCATCTCTATTGCTGAGGCTCTGCTTAGCACACGGTTTCTTTATCCTCTGCTTGCTTTGAGCTTCCACAGGGAAGACCTCAAACTCCTCTGGGGATGTGTAAGGTGAAATTCTGCTGGCTTCCAGTCTCAGCTCCATGTGTATTTGAGTGCTCCACCTTGCCCCCAAACCAGGCAATGCACAAAGAACAAGTGTATGCTTGGTTTTAAAGAAGTGAAACTTGAGAAATTCACTGCATGGAGAACAGCATCTTCCTGATGATCTAGCGGCCCTGAACATCATGCTACAAAAGGCCTTTTCTTGATGAGGAGTGATGACTTTTAATTTTTCTTCTGCAGTAATTTGCTTAGGTTCTCAGAAACATTGCTGTAAGAATCACCCCTGACTCATATGTAACTTGATATGGGCTTCTGTTTGCAGCTATTGTGGACGATGAAAGGCTTTCAGCAGAAGAAATGGATGAGAGAAGGCGTCAGAACATTGCTTATGAGTATCTGTGCCACTTAGAAGAAGCTAAAAGGTAAGTAAATGAAAGTATGCTTATACCCAGCCTTTAAATACAGAAGTTCAGCCCTGTTGTGTCCTTGAGCATTGTAATTTTTATTCAACTTCTTGAATTACTTGGATTAACTTGATGTTCGAATTTTATAGTATTCAGCATGAGAAACTATGCCCAATGTGAAATGTTTAATTTAAAGATGGATTTAGAAGCAATCAAGACAACCTTCTCAGTTACTGTGGTGACCATGACCATCTTCAATGAAAGTAGGGGTGGGTACTAAAACCCTAGGCTGTGGTTTTGTGAGAAGCTGAATCAGGCTTATGACTAATTGGGAAAGTCTTTTGTTCCTGTCTGTGTGGTGGTCATGCTCCTTTCTTATTACTAGTGCTTGTGAAATAGCTCAGGTTGCTAAAATGGCAGAATATCATCTGAGTTAATGATCCATATCATCTCAGTGTTTCAATGGTAGGTGCAGGCAGGGCAATAAGGTAACCTGGACTCTGCTCTTTCTTTAGCTCCTCTAAACCCATTGGTCAGGAGTACTCATCTCTTGAAGTGACAGTCTGTAATGAAGCACTGTTCTGCAAGTGCACAGGGATTTTATCATCTTTGTGCAAATGTACTGTACTGTACACTTCATTCTCAAAACAAAATTGGACAAAATATTCATAATTACTGAGCAAGAAAACAAGATACAATATCCTTGTGCTTTTGGAGTATCTTGAAGAATGCTGCTAATGTTATGTGAAAGCATATCTTACATTCAGTCTGATCACAGTTTTTCAAAGATGCCTGTTGTACTCAATTTATTGCCCTGGGCAACACTAATTGTTTTGTTTCTGCTCTGCATTTGTTGATGTGGGTGGTTTTAGTCCTAACCATTAGTTTTAATGACTTTCCTAGAATTTCCCAGAGAAAAGGAAACCTGAACTCTGATGATTAGTAGTGCAAGCTGTGAAACCTCAGTATGATGACAAACCGTAGGATCTTTAGAATGGAGTAATCCAGTGTTCTTTAGCCAGGAATAAAATGTAAAACAGGGCCCTAGACTTTGTTTCCACACCATTCCCCTCGTCATTACTGTGTGGCACTGACAGTTACCTATTTAGCAGTGATGGGGCAGCTGGCTGCCAATGATTTTGCCCTACGGGCACTATTTTAAAAATCGGCCATTCTTACTTCCTATTCACTATGCTGTCCCATTTGCTGTAGTGAACATTGCCTCCATTGCTTTTTCTTCCTCTTTCCATGGCAGAGTAGTTCCCCGTTCACATATTTAAGATGTCAAGTGTCTTACTGCTGCCAGAGAGGACTGGCCTCCTCTGCACACTCTTGTTGCCTCCATTGTGCAGTTACAACAGATTGCCCTTGGTCAACTGAGTTGGCTCACTATCCCAGCAGGAAATTTTTAGCTCTTCTGCTGCGTTAGTTTTCTAGTGGTTTAGTGAGCTGTCTGACCTGATCAAGGGGTCAGACAAGAATCAGTGCTGGCAAGAGGAAGGGGATGGGGTGCAGTTGCACACTTGGGAGAGGGGAGGGAGTAGGTCTTGCTTGCTGAGACATTAAATTGGCTCCAACATTTCAAGGTACATCAGTGAGTCAAGCTTTGATTTTACTCAAGGTTCCCCTTAGGTTTGTTGCAACTCATCTACCTGCTGGCTTCTGGCAAGGTAACAATAACAACTGGTCTCCAAATCCAGCCTTTTTTCTTCTATTATTACATTACCAATTAAGCTTCCTGGCTTTTTTCACACTCTTCCCCTTCCCAGGGCTACTTGCCACTTTGAACTCAAGTTGTCTAGTTCATTTTAAACATCTTCCTTGATATTTCCAAGAAAATGTGAAGTTATTTTTACAATTAATGACTTAAATTAGCATCTGCTATGAGTAACCCCCTTCTCCTCCTTGTATTTATTTTTATATGAATTCTTACCATTAACAGTTTTCTAGAAGAAATATTCCTTTAATTCTGCCATCAGGTGGTGGGACTTGCAGTCAGAACACTTGCTCCCAGGGCAGTTAGGTACCTGGAATTATTTCTGGATCTCCATTTGGAAAATTGGAGTTTACTGGTAATGTTCTTGGGCAATGCTTGGTGCTGCATGAGGTGGGGATGACTGCTGTGGTGTAAGCAGCCTTGTGCTTCCCCCACCAAGAGGCTGGGTTGTCACAGGTGGACATGATGCAGTAGTAGTCTGATGCTATTGGATATCTTTTTCCTGTGCCCCAGCACACACAGGAGGTGGTGTGGGTGGTGAAGGCTTGTTGTGTGCACTCATGCAGACAGAAATGCTGTGGGGAGAAAAGAGGATGAGGGAAACTTCTCCCTTCACAGAGAACTGCTGGGATAATTCAGTTGCACCATGAGACTTTGCCCTGAGATGGACTCTTACTAATAGTAAAAAACATGTACAAAAAAACTTGCAGAAACAAGAAGAAATGCCTGTGTCTAATGGCTGTGTAACCCATTAGCCTGGCTTCCTCAGGAGCTGAGTAATATACCATCCGGGGGGACTGGCGTGACAAAGGTGCACAACTGCATTCTCTCCAGTCCTGACCTGGCGGAAATAGCAGCATGAGAAAATCGTAAAATCATAGAATAGTTAGGGTTGGAAAGGACCTTAAGATCATCTAGTTCCAACCCCCCTGCCATGAGCAGGGACACCAAACGCTAAACTATGTCACCCAAGGCTTTGTCCGACCTGGCCTTGAACACCACCAGGGATGGAGCATTCGCAACTTCCTTGGGCAACCCATTCCAGTGCCTCACCACCCTCACTCTAAAGAACTTCTGCTTATCTCTAATCTAAACTTCCCCTGTTAAGTTTAAAGCCATTCCCCCCTGTCCTACCACTACAGTCCCTAATGAAGAGTCCCTCCCCAGCATCCTTGTAGGCCCCTTTCAGATATTGGAAGGCTGCTATGAGGCACAGTTCATGTCCTCTCTGTGTACTTGATCAGGGTTGAATCATGTTGATATGCAACCTCTGCTCTGTATTTGCATGGTGTTAGCATTTTCTTTGTTATAACAGAGCCTAAACAAAACTGGGGGCTCTGGAAAGCAAGATAGCAACCTCAGAGGGAGCAATGGGGTAATAGTTCAAACTACAGTAAAACAAGACCAGTGCAAGCTTGGGTGTAGGGTCCAGGCTACCTCAGCACACAGTGGGTCCAGCCCTTCAGCCATGCTGCAGTGCAGTTTTGCAGGAGGCACCTGCTGACGGATTTACTTCTGCTGCTTCTAAACAGATAATCCCAGCTGGGTGCTCATGCCTACGCTGCAGCACCAGAGCAGCCCCTGTAAGATGCACCTGCTCCCCTTCCTGCTTGTGCTTGTGGGTCTGGATCAGAGAAGGCAGGATGGTGCCTTTGGCCCCAGGTGCAGCAGTGGGTTGTGAAACAGCCTGGAGCGGTGGCTGATACCTGCTTGCCCTCCTGGGCAAAATCTGTGAGTGGGAGCTGCCCCTCTGACATATATGATTTCTGTTTACAGTTACAAGCTCTTTCTGTTTCTATAAATCCTTAATGCTCAGAGATGATTTTCTAGTATTCAGGACACTAGGAATAGCACTGAAAGTAGACTGACATGGGTAAAGCAAGGTGAGTTTTCCATTCAGTTGGCAGCTTGCTGAAATGACAGCAACTACTGTTTCAGCTAATCAGCAGTGTGCAAACACAGTGTGTTTTGGCCCATATTGAAGATTAATAAATACTAAAATAAATAATAAATATCAAAAGATTAGGACAGAGCATAGCTGGGACAGTACAGGGTTATGATGGTTTGTTTTGTTTTCCTCTCACTGTATTTGTAATCAAAATATTATTGCATAGCATCTCTGCATTTTTAAATGCCAGAGTTGATTAAATGGTTGAAGAATGTGTACTTTCAGCTGCTTTTCAGAACACTGTTTGCACACCTACTTCCTGTAGCCAAGATTTAATGAAAACTTTCCAAGTTTAACATGAAGGAACCCCATCACTGGTAGCTGATGCTTCTGCAAATACTTTCTGTGCTTGGCACAATATCTGCGTACTGCATAGGAAATTTTCTTGTAAACACAATGAGCAGGCTTGAGGTATCTGCAGTGATTGGTAAGTGAATATGGAGAAAAATCTTTGAATTGGAAAAAAAACATTTTGTTCTGTTAGATTGCTGGCTCCTTTCTACCCCAGATCACTCATCTGATAAATGGAGGTTTTGGTGGCTTGTATATGTGATTTGATTTATTGCTTTTGACTTTAAGGAAAGTTTAGTGCATATGAAAAAACAAAGTAGAGAAAAATGAATAGTATCCAGTAACCTTGAACTCCTGGGAAGAATAAAATCAAGAAAAGTAATTGGGAGTAGGGATTTTCTCAAACAATACAGCCATGGGTACCTCTGACAGAAGCCTTCCAGACAATACACCGACACAGTTTCAGTATCGCTTGGGAAATTCTTCTGTTAAATAAAGAAGGCTTAAAGTAGGCAGGAACAGCTGTGTCACAAGCCCTAATGTCTTATTAAGTTAGGTGTACTTTAGTAGGTAAAATTTACCAAAGCGTCCTCTTTTCCAAAGATTATCTTTGTAATAGCCAGAACATCAGATTCTGCCTTGAGTTTGACTTCTGCTGTTGTGTGTCTCTCTGCAAATGTGCAATTACAGCACTGTAAATGATAATACAGATTTGAAGGGTTTAAAACCAAGATTGAAGCTTTGGCAAATAATGCAAATCAAGTTTACAGTAAATCTGTTGTGGCTGGCTAGGGTTATGTACATCCATAAGTAAGCAGGCACTGTTTCTCTTGGCTTCTTAGGAAATTATACCTTCTTATGCTAAGCTTGAATTTGGACCTTTGGAGGCCTCATTTTACTAACCTTGTCCCTCTCTGTATGGAATGGAATACACTTTGTTTCACAAAGTATATGTTGCAATTTCATAACCAGAACTGCCAGTATTTGTCTTATTTCTTCTTACTTTTCTTACTCAGCTGTTCAGCAG
>NW_009937452.1:26426-33177 GCF_000696875.1 Nestor notabilis
TGTCAAAACACTGAAGCTTTAGCTTCAATGTTAGGACAGTGAAGACACAGTGAAGGAAAACTATCCAGGATATTTCATTTGAGATGTAATTTTTATCTTGAAAATGTAAATCCTCATTCTTGTTAAATTTCTTTATAACAGAAAATCAAATAATCTAAAATCTGCCTTCTTTGTTGTATTGGTTTCCAAAGGATAGTGGCAGTATTGGTCACTGAAGAGATCAGAGTTGGAAGCTGCTGTGTAAAAATGTACATACAGTTTAAAGTACTTAAAAGGTCAAAACCTGAAGTGCTTAATTGGCTTCCATTAAAGCTAAGAGTTCTGCAGTACCATAGCACCATAGGAAGCTTGGTTTGCTCCAGTTGTCAGGACTGTGGGACCATGGACATTTGGATTGGAGCCTACCCTGTTCCTGGTGGGTTACTGGGGTCCTACAGAGGCTTGGTACTAGAAGTGAATTCTGTCAGGTTTCGTGCTGCTGTTTCTCCATGAGCAAAGTTGTGGAAACTATGCAGCCCTGGCAGCTCAAGAGTGAATTAATGCTACCAAATTCCCTGATTTAAGTCTGTTTCTTTCAGACTAGAGGAAGACTTTAAAGTTTTGTATTTACAGGTAAATTGTTAAAATTATAATATAGCCATAAAACTTGCTGATTTTAAGTAAAAAGTGTTAAGATAATGTTACTTCTTGGTAGTCTGTTTTGAATGTTTTTTTTAAAAAAATCACTTTTCTAGGATCAGTAGTCTACTGACATGTAGATTATGAACTTCGGCTCATCTTCACCTCTGCCTTAAGCACCAGTGAACATGACTGGCAGCAGATCTGTAAAGGTCAAATGTTTGAAATTAGGGTGCTTCATGAGCTGAAATCCTTGGAAGAATCCTACTTACCTGGGATATACCTGTCCCTGAAGTAGGTCAGTCTCTATAGAGGTACTGATCAGCAAGTATACTCCCTGTTTCATGTCCTGATCCTCAAGGGTACTTACCTAGAAGAAAGACTGACAGGTATTGAGTTGAACAGTTTTTTGTTCCAGGTAGTTACACACTTGTGCAGATATGCCAGACTTTTCATATGCAATTGTGAGTGATATCAGTCAATCAATCCAGTAATTGCTTAGACAATATTTGCATATGAAAAGTCTTAAGATCTGAAGGAGAGAAAAACCTTTGTACTAGTTTCTGTACAGGATGCATTGACCTGCTCAGTGGGACGTTGAGGTAATTTGTGCATGTGTTATGGGTCATTGCTCAGCATGTATAGTTGTAGAATAATGCTGCTGAGTAATGATGGATGTGACCTTTGTTTTTTGGAGACTAAACCATATTGCATTTACTCTGTATCATGCACTGAATCTGACAGTATAGTCACTGAAGAGCCAGTTCTTTCTCAGTTTTCTGCCTTTGTTTTTGGTACCACCCTCTTGTACAAGGTATTACATTTGGTTTTGTTTGGAGGTTTGTTTTTTATTTTTTGAGGGGGGTGGTGTTTGATTGTTGGAATGTTTTGGTTTTTTGTTTTTTTAGTAGAAGAGTGACAAATCTGAAGCTTGTCTGTGCTCTGATACCCTCATATTGGTGTAGTTTGTAGGTTCAGCTTCACCAAGAGAACACATGGCATTTTCATTCTTCCTCCTTTTCCCCTTTGCATGTTGGATTTTCTGTGGTGCAACTCAAAAATTGTTTGGCTTTATACTCCACACGTAAGCCTCGTTGTTTGTCAGATCAAACTGATGGCTTCATTCTGCACCCTGTGTAGCTCCTAGTTAATAAGTGTAACCTGAGGTGGCCTCCCAAGGTATCAGCAGTAGCTGAGTCGTTATGGTACAGTATGGAATGCCCCAGGAATTAGGGAAGCAGGATACCAGGGAAGCTGGCAGGGATCATTGACCAAAACTTTCACATATGGAAGGTGGCAAAAGAAAGTTTGAGGCTGAGTTGTGCAGGCAGGAACACAACTGTGGGTATTAGAGGTAGCAGTGGTACCTGAGGTTTGCACCTTGTCTAAGGTATTCATACAAAGTTGCTGTTGGGAAGAAACTGTGATGGTAACTGAGGCATGGAAGGGCACTGTTTTATCCTTTGCTTAGTGTTGAAAGGCTTACATTTTGCTCTTAACCTTTAGATAGGTGCTTCTGCATTGCTTGGACTCTGTTCAGTAAGTCAGAGTGTAGTTCCTATTCATCTGAGAGCAGCCAAGGCCTGTGTTTCCCTGTCTGTTAATGACAGAATAAATAATGGTGAGTGTGTCAAGGGCACACATGCTGTGTGAACATGCCACCTGTGCTGGACTATGGGCTGTGATGTTTGTATGCCACATCGGTGGTATAGCTGACCAGCAAGTGGCGAATTCTGGATGGCACATTTCCCATTGTCCTGTAACTCTAGTGCAGCATTCAAAAAGCTTTATTTTGTGGTTATGTGTCTGTTTGTGTTGTATCAGTGGAAGAAATTACCTAGGCTGATGGAATCTGCTTATTAACAGCTCCCTTGTAGGAGTGTACTTTTCACATGCTGAGATCCTCCTTTTCCAACTGCCATGTCCTGGAGAGCTGTTGATTTTTGGAAGAAGTGTTTATTTAGGCACTTGTAGAAACTGCTGTCGTGAGATGTGAATCAGTTTTCATAGATGAGAAGAGGTGAGACAGTAACTTCACTTAGTGACCTTTATAGCACTACCTTGTGTAGACCACTGCTGCTGGTGAGGAGCCCGCAGATACATGCTGGTGGGAATCTCAGTGTATTGGAAGCAAGAAATTAAGTGTTCACAATAAACATACTTCCAGCTTTGTGGATGCCTAGAGAGGGATCACAGGTCAGCTGAAGAGCAGCACAAAGGAATTCCAGCCACTTCAGCAGTAAGTCAGCTTCATCGGGGGCCCGATGTAAATGCCTTGATGCAAACACACTTAGTATGGGGGAATAAACAAGAGAAGTTAGACACTTGCATATGCCTGCAGGACTATGATCTTGTTGGCTTCATGAGATGTGGTGAGATGGCTCCTGCGACTGGAGTGCTGGAATGGAAGGATACAGAAAGGACAGGCAGGAGGCACAATGAGAGGGTGTTGCCCTTTATGTCAGTGACCAGATGGAGCACTGCCTGGGGATGGATGAAGAGCTGACCAATGCTTGTGGGTCAAGATTGTTGAGATTTTTAAAAGAACCAATGTACCACTATACCTCCAATTTTGGACTGGAAAAACAACTTGGGGAGTGGAGGGGTCATTGTTCACTCAGTGTGTAAGTGTGGTTTTGTACTTGGCTTTTGACTTCTAGCTACTGCAGGCAAGCACTCTATGGGGTAAGGCACCTGCTGAGAGATACAAGTCTGGTTTCCTTAAAAATCTCTTTTGGTGCAAATATCTCAAGAATTGACTAGCTGGAGAAGGAACACTGTGACAGTTTGTACCTCCTATCTTTAGGTATGGAGTAATGCTAGGAAGTGCTTTGGCTTTGATGTTTCTCACTACAGACCATGTGAATCCTGCGTTAGTAGGCACAGCTATTGCAAAACCCACAGTGTTTCCCACCACAGGATGAGTGGCAGTCTTCTGTGAGGGACTTTGTTGTTGACAGTTAAGACTTAAGAACATGCTTTTTAGAGCAGCACATGGTCAGACTTCTAACTAAGCTGGTTAAGTCACAGGGTTGTGTGGCTCAGTGTGTGTACTGTATACTGCTTTTGACTGCTGTTGGTCTCAGTGTTTCATACGCTTTAAGAAAGATGGCTTTTTACTTGCATGCATTGAAATTCAAAGATCTTTTTAAGAAGTGGAGTATAACAGTGTCCCAGAGTTGCTAAAACCATGTATGCACATTGCAGGAGCTCATACATTTGTAGGACCACCCCTTGATGTTCTGGAGTCTGTTTGAAGCTGGTAGTGTGATTTGAAGCTGGTAGTGTGACAGCCTCTCATGGTTGCTTTTGCTATTTTTGGTTGATAGGTGTAGAGGTAGTTATGTGCAGGCCTCTATGTGGGGCTAAGTAAATCCCACAAATTCTCCCCACCTCACTTGAGATAGGGAGGGCTGTGAAAATGGCTCTCAGAGCTTCACTCTGCCTGTTTCCCAGCAGCCCATGTTTATTCCAATTGCTTATTCACTTTCTGTTGTGCACAGGAAGAGAGATTTCAAGGTAATTGCTTCAACCTCAGATTTAACACTGACTGGGGAAAAGGTTCTTTAAACCAAGACATGAATTGGAAATTTATGTGATTTATCTGGTTTTTAACGAAGTTCAGGTACTTGCATGTATTCTTGAACTAGTACAACTTACACTAATTCAGTTGTATGTGTGAAGGCAATTTTTCTTTTAACTCAAACTAAAAATATTCCTTGCCAAGGTTTTTATTTTGCAGTTCAAAATCACAGGAGGTTGTCAGAGGCCCTCTTAGGCAGGAATGCATATGTAGATGAGAAGAAATGCATATGTAGATGAGAAAACAATCCATAAAGTTACCTGTTTCTGTTTGTAAAATGAGAAACAGTAGCCCCAAATGTCCTGGCTGTAATTGCCCACAGTGTATGCATTCAGAATTAGCCTTGTATTAGTTGCAAAATAAAGAGGTGATATAGTGGTTTTCTGTTTCTGCAGTGGCAGCAGTACATGGCCTTGAACACTTAATATATTCCACTTGCTGCTGCATGCTAGCATCATTCTTGACAACTAAGGCCTGAAACACGTTTCAAAAGTAGAGACCTAGAGCTGTGATTGGGTTTTGAGCCTGACAAATTTGAGGCTGGGGGAAGGGCTGTGAATAAATCCTCTCAAGTGAATGAATGGGGCTGCTCTTGAGCTTGAAGTGCTAGGAAGGATTTCACATAGCTTCCAGTGTCTATAAATGCTACACAGGTTCTGGCTTGCAAGAGGAGACTTCCGCTAGTTACAAGTGTAGCTGCTCTACCAGCTTGAAGGGGAGAGAGTCCTGTGGGTTTTTGGTTTTATTAGAATTGATTTGAGAAGTGTTGACAAGTGAGTTGTTATTGTGGCATTGAGTACAGATTTATTCTGGCAGGAAAATGGTTAACTGCATGCATAGTTTTTCAGCTACCTAGAGGACAAACAGCTAGCCTGCCCTGGGACAGCAGCTCATAGATTTGCAATTGTAAAGATGTGCTGTAAATGCCTGTGGTGCAGGAGTAGCCTAGTTGTTTTGCAAGGCAGCAGAGATGAGAGCCTGGATTCTAATCCTGGCTCTTATTGCTTCCACCTGGGTGGGTTGTCAAAACTTTTGGGTTATTGGTGATGCATTTGCCCTGCAAGGGAAGTGATAAACCTAGTCTGACAACTCAAGCTCTTGTGGCATCTATAGTGTGTTAACCATTTCTAAAACTTGGTTACCATCAAAGCAGATGGGAGCATTATAAAATTTTGTGAGGTAAGTAAGAATGAAAGAGGACCTCTTGTAATGAATGAAATTGCCATAAAACCAATGCTTTTCATTACCCCTATCATTCTACCTGGTAACAGTCTTCCTGTTGGAGGGCCAAAGGCAGAATTTGTCCATGAAGACAATGAAAGCTGCAGTGGTTCCTGCAGCCAAGCACCCCTCACTACACAGGAATTGTCCTGCTATGGCTTAGTTATGCTCAGGGCACTGATGTGTTTGTTTCCCAGTGGAAGGAATAGGGAGAAGCAATGGGAGCAGGGAGAGAAAGGAGAATGGTTCACTGGTGGTGTGCAAAAAGTGCCCAGACTGGAGGCTTAAAAGTGGGAACAATTTGCAGAGGACCATTGGTATGGACCCTGGCTGCTGCTCCTGGACTGCAAGGCAGGGTGGGTGCATGGAGAATAATGCTGTGTGCCAGCCATGCTTGCCCACAGGGCACCCTGTCACTAGTCTGTTATAGAGATCATCAGAGCATCAAATGCCTCATAAGTCACACTCTGGCAGAAGTGTCTTTAAAGCCTGGCTGTCAAACAGGCTGCTCTAAGGTGGATAAATAGCACGATTTACATCAAACTTTTGTCTATGCATTGTGTTAACTCTCTTTTTCTCTGTCAAAGGAACAAAGCAATGAAATAATATGGCATTGGTGGACGTTAAAAACTGGGACAGTTTCCAAGCTGCAGATTGCATCACCTCCCTTACCATGACCCAAGGAAAAGCCCAGTGTGCTTTACTCAAGCGTGTCTGCATTTACATGTTGCATAGACTTGGTCATGTGGGATTTGCTGTGCAGTGTGCTTGGGGGAGTGCCAACTCATGGTCAGCTGCACTGTCGTTGCTGGAATAGAGTTCAGTGGGATTCGTGACTTAAGCAGGGTTTTGGGGCTTCCCATTTTTTCTGATGAACATCAATGGAATAGGGAAGAGTCAACTTGATACACCCAGTAACTCTTTAGGTGCACTTTCTTCAGCTGCTTTCAAAACCAGATATTAAAACTTTTGAACTATTTATGCTGAACATGTGCTGTGGGAGAGGGAGGAAAAAGTGCTGTGTTTTTTGTTTTAATATCGATGGCAATGAAAGAGCTGTTCACAGCTTTTTGGATTTAGTAGCATGCTTTTACAGAATTTTTCAAATCTCCTGTACATGTCCCCTTCTACTTGTTTTCCTCTCCAAGAACACTGATCTAACCTTGTGGTTCACTTCAGAACATAATACTGGGGTGGCTACTATCTGTTTTTTGGAAGAGCACATACTTTAGTTAAAGTCTTAGTAAATGCAAAAATAAAGTACTGAGTAGTATTGTCATATTTCTGTGTTCAGTTTATAAAGCTGGTGCATACTTTTTAATATTCCTG
>NW_009937452.1:33208-34543 GCF_000696875.1 Nestor notabilis
AGAGAGAGAGACCTTGATCTGTTGCTGCTAAATAAATACACTTCTGTTGTGATTCCAATTTCAACATTTTCTCCACTTCCTCAAGGTCAAAGTGGTATCACATGATGGTTAGTACATACTGTTTTCCTCAGTGAGAAGTAATAGGAGAGGACAGACTTTAAACCAAGAATTGATTCCAGAAGGTGCTATTTGCTCATGGGCTTATGTATTCTTCGTATGCTGAGAAGAAGCTAGGAGTACATGGAGGCTTCTTGGTATTTCTCTACCATTTTGTGTTCCTTCTAAAAGCTGTTTATTGTCAGAAAAGTCTATAAATAAGAAAGGTGGTGTCTGTTTGAGTTTTCAGTGTCTGAAACTGTCAGGGACTAACCCTTTTGCTGTGGTGGTTACTGGCTGAGATTGAGACGGTATTTTCAATGTCAACAGTAGTTATTTTGCATCTTAAGAAAATGTGTTAAACAGCATTTTCAGTCCTTTGTAAAGGTGTCTAACAAAAGATTGAGCTTGTCCACTGTGGTGCAAAAAAAGACTAGGAAAGCAGGGGTCATTGAAGGATTTAACAAGATTGACCTTTAATAACTTGAGATGCCAAGGAAGAGGCAATGGACTGCTGCTGCTGAATTGAGACCTCCTCTGAAATCTGTAAAAGGGCTACTGCTGTACTGAGCACTCGCTGGGGGCAGCAAAGCTGTTGTATTTGCTCTCTGGAAGTGAGGCCAAAATCCCAGTGTTGGCAAAAGACTGTATTTAATGCAGGTTTCGTTTGGATTCTGATTTAGTGGAGAAAGAATAGGATTTGTCAGTCTCTAAGGACTTTTCTTGTGGCTTGTCATTAGATTTCAAATCATAGTGTTGAACTCCTCTGTTGCTTCATAGGCATCCAAAAACATTACCTATATTGCACACCCTTAGTTTCCAACAAGTTCAGAGATGAAGCATGCATGCAGCACTTCTGACTTATAGCAGTGTCAAGATCCATGTGTTGCAAAAGAACCTACTTTCTCAGGGTAGAGTTCACTCACTTCAGAGAGCCCTCCAGTTATCCTGTTTCTGTGCTGTCTGAACTGGGTGCCACTGGAAGAATTGTATCTTCTGTGAACATCCTGCTTAGCTGGTAATTTAATAGCATGATTAGATCAATAATTTATGCTGAGTGTGTTGTGTGGTCTTCATGTAACCCTGGATGTGAATAAGCAGGTGACTTGCTAAAAATTGTCTCTGCCTGCAGAACACCAAAAGTTTATGATTCTTCAGCAACAAAAAAAGCATAACAAGAAATTCGTAGAACATTTTGTTTTCATCTGAGTCTTTAACTTTCTCTTGCTTACAGGAATG
>NW_009937452.1:34574-55008 GCF_000696875.1 Nestor notabilis
AGTGTGAGGGATACTTGGAAGTTATCAAGGAAAAGCAAATTCCTTTTGCACTTTTTTGTTGCCCTGCGATTGATGAAAATAAAACTAAAAATGAAAATGGCTATTTGGCCTTCCAGCAGGCTTTAAGAACAGTACCCCAAAATAGTCTTCTCTAAAGCTAAGAGACTCACAGAATAAGATGAAAGAAAATTCTTGTAAAGTAAATGCTATGACGGTTTCTTGTGCTTTTGGCAAGCATGAAAACCAGCCCAGTTCTTTGAAGAAAACAATTTTGAGCTCTTGGCTGATGTTAGTGCTAACAAGGCACTGGAGGAATAACTTCCTCTTGTTGGCTTTAGGTCTCCTACTTCTCAGTTTCATTTTAAGAGGCAGGTGAACAAAGTTTTCTGACTTTTCTCTGCTTGTCACTTTCTCTTTTTAGCCATTTGTTACAGACAATTGTGCTAGGACATGCAGCAGTATCATGGAGCAAGCACGTTGCAGGGTGAGCATAGGTTTGCTTGAGATTCTGTAGGAGAGCAGCAGGAGCAAATATACCAGAAGAAACTACAGCTGAGGTTTTCTTCTCCTGCTGCAGAAGAGAAACATCTGCTTTTCTCAAGACTGACAGAATATGGATTTGGGAAAAGCATGTGCAAACCTGTTAGGTGAATTAGGTGTCCAAATATTTAAGATGAAGCATTCATTTTTTTGAGTGCTGCTAGTAAAATACGCATGTGCCTAGTGTAAAATGGATATCGCCTTGAAGCAGTGAGTCCTTTCACATGGCTGCCTACCAGTAAAACTGTCTGGGGAGCATTAAAGCATGCAAGTAAAACAAGAAAATTGCTTTGTTTAGAAGTACAGCTTTGGTAATGTCTGATAAAGCACTTTCTAAAATAACAGTTGTTAGAGCTTTTGCACAATACCACTTTCATCCACTTCTGACATTTAAATGTTGAAATACTATTGAGTCAGTGTTGCAGAATGTTTTCATGATGACCGTATTACTCTGAGGAGTCTCATCAAGGAGCCAAAAACTGAATAACCTCAGGAATTTTTTCTCCTGCTGCATCATCTATTGGAAAGTTTTTCTCAAGGCGAGCATTCAGAAATGGTGATGAAGTACCCTGACATAGTATGTCCTATAAAGTGGCTTAATGAGTTTAAAGTGCAATCCTGACTTGAACAGAGGTCATGTTTTAAAGGCCAAAAGTGTTGGAGCTGCTGATAAAAATGAGCTTTTGTTGCAATTCACTTCTGATAGCTATGCTGGCCTATGGTGTTACAAGAGAACTGTACTGGGATTTTCTACAGGTAAGACTTCTACCTACGATTTATTAATTGATGGAAACCTGTCAAGACAGATTAAATACTACTTGATCTGCAGAATTTTTTTTAACAGCTGCAAATAATAAATGAAATAACTTCACTCCACAGCAGATCTTCAAGGTTGGAGACTGGAAAAAGTGTTTCGAATTATAAACTTGGCATACCTGCATGGGAGTCAAAGATGGCCTACTGCCACTTCCCTGAGTGAAACTGTGTGAGAAACGCTTCAGTAGGTGCTTTGTAATGAACCTGACCTGTTCTTCCTCTTGCACTGGGAAAGCGGCAGGATAAGTGAGAGGGGACTGATAGCTTTGTTCCATTCGACTTGTTTGTGTACCCATTGGGCTTGACAGTTTTCCATGATGTGAATGGTAAAGAATTATGCACCCAGGTTGCTAAGGAGCCCATTATCAGCTTTTTTCTACAACTTAAAGAATGCAGTCTCTTAGGCTTAACTGTTCACCTGTTCATCTCTGGGCCTTCCTTGTTAAAAGCAGCAGCAGCAGCTCTGTTCTTCTGCACTGAAATATTTTTAATACAGACCTTATGCTAGCTGCTGAAATATTTCACAATCTCTTTTTCTGCCATTTGTTTCCTTACATTCCCATTAGGTCGCATTAAAAAAGTACTTCACTAACATTGGATACAACTGATGATATGGATCTACAGTTTAGAAGGGCTAAAGCTTCAGACGTCTACAAAGTTATTGCATTGATTAAATCTGCTTTTTTTTTTTTTTAGGTAGTCACTTTGAGATCTGCTTTTGTCATATTTTTTCTCAATTACTCAAGAAAATACTATTCCACATACCTCGTCTGGTAGTAGCGTGTGCAACACTGAACTTTGAGTAACCTACTTGAATAGATTAGGGATAAATACAGTCAGTATCCTGTCTCAATATCTATAAAAGACATTGCACAGTAAGTATGGCACTGTAGTAACATACATGACTTTCTGCATGGCTGGTAGGAGAATGAAAATTTTTGAACACAGTGCAGTGCAGATGGTTTACTGCTGTCATTGTGTGTGTCAAAGCATGAGATCTGGAGAAGGAAAACATGACATCTGGAGAAGGAAATAGCAGTACTTAGACTGGATGTGCATTGGTAAAACAAACAGGTGAAAGATGTTCAGAGCTTCCCTCTGATGATATTGCAACCAAATGGTTTCTTCAACAGTGCAGAAGGGAAAAGAAAGATGAAGAGCTGTTCTGGGTGTGGGGCTTGATTGGGTGTTTCTGTCCCACCAGCTGGGTCTGAGGGCTGAGGTCAGAGTCAGGGGCTGCAGCTCCCTAGCCACTGCTGAAAAAGCCTGTTCCTGAGTCTGAAGAAAGTTTGTCTCGCTGTTCATCTACTTTAGCCTCCAAATACGTCCTGGGAAAATGGGCTGGTAAAGTTGTGAAGAGTCTTTATGGCAAAAATTAGACCAGGATATCTGAAGTTCCACCTCGAAGCTGTGGAAACAGATAAAGAGCAGAGGCAAACACGTGGGCTGGTGGTGTGTGGGGGTGTGGAGATGGGCCACTCGGGGTGTCAGAGGAAAAGCTCCAGCAAACTCTGCAAGCCTCTCCCACGAGCCTGTCTCAACAGGATCACAGTCAAACAGTTGAAGCAGCTGGAAAAGCAATGAAGGAGGGAATAGGGGCCTGAGGATGGCTTTTTGGTTGAGAGAAGCTTTCTCAGAGGATGAAAATAGATTGTTCCCTCCCTGCCTTAAAAAGGCAGGTGGGAAGTGGATAAACAGGATTTCAAGGCTGTGCTGTTGAGGAATGGGCAGAAAGGGTTGGTGTTCAGTGTGCAGGGAGATGGCAGCCTGGAGGACCACCAGGTTAAAGCAGGTTTGCCCCATGGTAGGTTTCTGGTGGCTGCTGAAACATAATTTTACTGGAACCTTCTGCATTCTCTCAGTTTAGCAGCTGCAATGGGAATATTTTGTGTAATGCTATGAGCAGTGGTATTAGTCTTGATTCTTTTTTTTTTTTTTTTTTTTTTTTTTAAATTCTTTGCAGTTTTGGAAATTCTGAATTGGTACAATTCAAACATTGCTCCTCCCTCAGAACAAGTGCTAATGAGTGCTCACTTCTGTTGGGATAAGAAGATCTTTGTTCTGCTCCATCCAAATGTTAAGCTATAAATTTTGTCTACTCCTGCTGTAAACAACGATTTGCATCTAATAATGAATTGCTAAAGTATGTTGTGTTTTTTGCTCTGTCAAAGTAGTTTAGATATGCTTTAACTATCAACACATCTGTGCTAGCTATGTAGTTGTTGTGGGATAATAGCTATGTACTTCTTAGGGGACTTAGCTACAGACAGGGGAACAAAGTCTGCCTATTCTAGATAGTGCATCTCTAGTTTCAATTTTTTGGGGGTAAGACCTAATATTCCCTTGCTGCTGTCTTTCCCATCTGCCTCAAATTGGTATGCCTGACTGACAGAAAGCTGAAAATCCTGGACTGTTTAGGTAGTCTGAGCAATATTTTAAAAGCCACTTGACAGCTAATGGCAAGCATGAAAATTAAAGTGTGCTCAGGGGAGCAGCTTTATAAGAAGCATGCCTCATCACTGGGAACGAAGGTTGCTGTGGGAGTAAGATCTTATATTTTTCAGCAGGTCAGCCGGTCTTGTTTCCAGCCTTAGATGAAGTCTAGATTGTGTCTCTTTAGGTTTTGGAGGAGAAAGGGGAAAGTGGGGGGGAAAACCCCAAACAACAGACACCCCCTCCCAAGCTCCCCAAAACCAACAAAACAACCAAACAAGAACAAAAAAACCAAAACAAACAAAAAAAAAAAACAACAAAAAAAAAAACAACAAAAAAAAAAAACCCAACCAAAAAAAAACACCCAAAACCAACACCCACCCCAAAATAAGGGAGGGTTAAGAGACTTGCTGCTTTTTTATAACTGGTGATTAGCCTCCCACTCTTTAGTGGCGTTGCCCACTTTGCCTCAAACAGGTATGGGTCTGTCTTTATCCTGAATGACAAGAGGAACAGTGTACAGCATCAGTATCATCTGCCTGATTTTGTAAAGACAGTAAATGATGACTAAAACACTGTAGCAGTCTGTTTGCTCAGAAAATTGGTGATGCTTCTAAGTTACACTGCCTTCACATTTTAAGCTGTTTGATGTAACGAGACACAGTAACTATATATTTTAATGAGATCTTAAATTGTAGGAAAGTTCATTCCCCTGGGTCAAATTTCTGGTTTGCAAGGGATGGAGGTTTGCCAATATGCTCTGCTTGAAAGGAATCATTGTGCAATATTTGTCCTTATAAGCCATCCTACCCCATAAGTACATGCTATCAACTCAAGAATTCTGCTTTTTACATGAGAACAAGCACAATGACATGTACAGCATCTGCTTTGACTCTCCCTTGATGTTCGGACTGTGGCTTAATAGGTGCAAAATTTGTCAAAATAAGTCATCTAGACATTTGGTTTATTAATAAGCATGTGTTTACACCTTGGTGTAGTCTGTTTGCATGAGGGTTCTTCTTCATGCATATCACACTTGCTAAAGTCTAAGCCTCACCAGCCTGAGTAGCTTTCTACCTCTTTCGCAGTGGAACTCAGTAGCTGTGGTGCAACCTGGAAGAGAAGGAAGCGGCTGCCACGGCATGGCTGCAGCTTCTGTGCTGTGCTTCTTGCTGGCTGGCACACTTTATCCATAGAAGAGAGAATCAACTTGGCTTCAGTACAGCCGTTCATTATTTTATGCAGAAAAAATACTGTTGTGGTGGTGGTAGCAATATATTCTGGCAAGACAAACCCTGGCTACAATAAAGGTGGAAGCCATATGTAGTCCCTTTTACAATAGAGATGCACACCAGGTTGTTTGCACAGTTTCGGTTTCCCTCACTCCTGCTGTGGGCAGCCTTGTTGAGGAGCGTGAGATCTGTTGCTAGTTACCTGGAATTTATTTTTAGCTAGGAAGTCATTCTGAAATGGAAATCCAGAGTCAAATTACATCTGCTTCTTATTGCTTCAATGCTTCTTTATATCTATCCTGCTGATTATTAATCCCTGCAACACCTTTTGGCTCTACTGTGAAGAGAAGAAGGCAAGCTTTATTGATGACTGAATTTATTTTTTTTTTTTCAATTGGTATGCTTAAAGGTAGAAACACCATATACTTTTTGTTTAGCTAATGCTCTTCTCTGATCCCAAAAGGGTTATTTGATGGTAGCCATATGTTTGTCATTGTTAAGCTTCATCCCACAGATTCCAGGCATTGAAACAATGACTGCCTTTCAACCTTGAATTTGGAAGCTATTGCAATTCACTTGATATTTCAGTTTAGTATTTGATGCAGGAATGGTGAGCAGAGCAATGCAGTCCAGTGTACTGGACAATGAGGACAAATAGTGCTGGCTGTGGCTTTCATTGCATCTAGAAATCAAATTAGCATTCAATGTTTTTAGATTGTGTCCCGGTCTGATTCTCTCTGAGCGCACATATGTTTAAGACTATATACCCATCACTGACTTGCTGATAGGACATTGTCACAATTAAGTAGGAAGTGTGTAAATAAAGCCCAGTACTGATGGCCTAACTATTCTTACTCATAAATGTTATCTCAGATAATGAAAAGAGATATTTGACTTCCCTCGTACTGGGGAGCTCTTTGGTACAGTGGAGATCAGTACTAGAAATGACAGTAGTGGGTCAAAGGCTGGTTATAATATGTGGAAAAATAATAATGAGACTTCATGAAAATAGCTTTCTGCTGGACGCCAAGGTTGCTACCTAGGTACTAATCACTTGTTTGAGGTTATTGCTGCTTCTGTCAGGGTACTTGTGGAGATTGGAGGAATCTTAGCAGTTGTAATAGCCTGTTCTGGATCAGAATGGGTTAGGCTTAGTTGCTATAATTTGGTTCAGTAACCACATTTTCTTAAAAGACAGTTGCCAAGCTCATTTTTGTCCAAGATCCATTTCCTCTGAAACGGATATATTGGAGAAGACCTCTGTGCAAGCACTACTGAGCAAATGAAAATTTATCATGAAGGGTTTGTGTTAGGGCTTTGAAAGGAAGCAAAAAAGCCCACCCATATTCTGCTTTTCAATCTTAAATGATTGAACCAGATTTGAATTCTTCAAACAATTCTTGTTGTTTTAAAATGATTCATATCCATGATGCAATTAAATACCACTTAATTACAAAGAAAAAAAGGTTTAAATAAAGGTTAATAATAAGTGCAATATATCTGGTATACTCGGCGATAGTGCTGAGCCATTTTGTTAGAAAGTAGCCTTTGCAGGTCAGTGTGTTTGCCACCTGAAAGGTAGTGACAGGGACACATAGCCTTTCTGTACTTTCTCACTGCTAAATGTGGACAGGTTGCACAGCTGTAGCATCTAACTTGCTGTATCCAGATGGTCAACTTCAGATGTTGTGCATGTGGTGCCACTTTTTTGTTATTAATCAAGATATGGTCCATAAATCCCAGACTTAGAATTCAGGCAAGAATGTAAACTTAAATTGAGCTGCACAATAGCTTAGGTGTTTCTGGCCATTTGCGCCTCGAAAGCATTTTTAAAAATTCAGTACCATTTTCCTCAGACTCACGGCAATCTGTAGATTGGTAGAAGAGATGCTAAAACCAAGCATATATAGAATAACTATTCAGATTGGGTAAAACAGCTGACTTCTGACTGTATCTCCTAATGGAACACACTCACCTCTTCACCAAAGAATGAGCATGTAAACCTTCTTTAAGACAGGTAATAACCTATAATTTGGTGACAGCCTTTGTTCCGCATGGAGCTAAGGAGTTTTCATCTGTTGCACTAGCCAAAAAGAAAATTGAGCAGCATCTCAACTCTCCTAAGGATAGACTAGTCCCTCTTAGTCGTTTGAACATTCCATGCAAATGCACAGAAAAATGTCTAGACACACACACACACACACACACACACACAATTGATTGAATTTCAACCTGATATGGCTCTAAATGCTCTGTTTCAATCCCTTTGGAAGCAACTGAGGAACTTCGAACCTTCGGTCCTTGGGAATGCCGCTTTTCTTGTGCTCCTTCTGTGCACACCTGTGCATTCTGAGTACAACTGATGGAATAAATAACTGCATTCTCTAACAGCTGTTTGAATGTTGTCCATCACTGTTGTGTGCAAAGAAATCTGAATTGTATCTTAAATTTAGGGTTAATAGTAGTCAGCATTGAAGCTAGTTACAAACCTGCTATTTTTCTTCAAGCTCTGGTTATGCATGAATCCACAAGTTGTCCACAGACCTTATGAGTTGATCCTCTGAAGTACAGAATTCAGAGATATTACATGTTTAAAAAAAAAAAATTGCTCTGTTAAGATCTGAAAGTAGACTCAAATGGTTATAAGACTAATTAGTAAACATATTTGCACATCTTTGTATGTGCTGGGCAACAAAGTATAGAGGTATGGGTTATGTTGTCCAGTCTGTGTAACGTCACTCCAATTTATGTTCTCTGATATGCTTCTGATATTCAGGCTCTTTTTATAATAAAGTTTGAAATGAACACAAACATATCCTGTTCAGAAGGCAGCCTTTTAGACAGAGGGCTAAAACTGTCTTAAGCTGTCTGCTTTGAGTCTTCTGGCAGTATACCTGCCTTGTCCTGATGGCAGGAGGAAACTGCATTTCATTGGACTTGCTCTGTAAAGCATACAATTTGTCTGACTTGAAGCATTTTGCTTTGAATGATTTCATACAAAATACAGGAACCAGTAGGGTTTCTTGACATTAAACATTTAATGTTCAGAAATCATCATGTACGTTTTCATTACAGGGCAAACTGTACGTTGGTAAGCCTGTTACACCCGTGCAGTGAAAACACACCCCACCATGGTTTGGTGGAATAAATTTTTTCTAATGTTCAAAACTAGAGCTTTAAAAACATCTAAATGAAGAACAGCTTAGCTCAGAGAGCCTTCATTGTGGCTTTTTTAAGAAATGTATTGCTAATGCAATATCCCAGAAGTGTACCAAAAACAGAGAGGTGGAACTGAGAGGGATTTTTGGTACTGGAACCTGATATAAAAAACAAAACATGATTAGGATCTCCCTGCTTTCAGGGACTAAATGTGCAGTTCTGTTAGCCAGTGGGGGATGTTGGGCAGTGGGTCCTGTTGCAACCTGATATCTTTGCAGAGTGATGCTGTGGCTGATGTGACAGCTTAGCGCATGTGGGTTTTCTCTTGCATATTGGTCTAAAGGCACAGATAATGATCTCCCTCTTCTGCTGTCAGAAGCACAGCTGCAGCAGAAGGCAGAGGTTGAGACTGCCTGGGTGATGTTTCAGTGACTGGTGTGGACTGACTCAAGGTAGGGTGGAGATGGAAGCTAGCTTAGCATCATCTTTGCTCTATACCCTTTTTCTGCTGAGAACTTCTTGGCCTATGGAGGGGATCTGGTACGTGCCTGATCTAGTGATGCTTGGGAGAAGTTGGTGTGCTTGATGAATGGAGCACAAAATACCTGAGTGGTATGCTCTCTGCTACAGCCAGAAGAGTACAGTTTAGCTTTGACCTCTTCTTGACTAGGGGTTGGGAAGATGAAGCAGCAGTTGAGTAGTGTTTTTTAATAGCATCTGTGTTGGTTTAACATTGTGAAGAGCTTAATCACATGCACTGTGCATAAGCTGGATATCAGTTGTCAAAATTGTGGTTAATTTTAAATGATCATTATTATTCTAGTGACCAGAGGTAGCAGTTTATGGAAAAAGTCTGAGGTTTTGGTGTCATGGGAAGGTGGTGTACACATGCAGCAAACTCAGCTGCAGCATTTCTGATGTTTTCAGGTATCCTCATTATTTGAGAGAGGATAAATGGTCATTTGAGTCTGAAGCAGGCAGACACTGGTACAGCAAACTTATATCTTGCTCCCATATGCAGCACTGCCCTCAGTGAACAGTATTTGTTCCTTCTTGGAGTAACTGTCCCTTAACTTTCCAAGCTTAAATAATTAATAAATCCATCATTTGCACAGTTTGACATTTAAAGTGACTGATTCAGTGTGCAGTTAGCCTTCCTGATTAGTAAACACTTTAAATGAAACTCTGAAGATGTGCAAGATCAGATGCTTCCAATATACTCCAAAAAATGTTAGTGTCCTATTTTACCTAAACTGCAAAATAAATGCAAAAAGGAAAACAATGTATGTTAATGTGCCCCATCCTTTTATGTATGGATAATGTTTATAGTGTCTTTGACAGCTGTAGAAAGGCATTTTAATCTTTTTTTCCATGTAGTACCTGAGTTTCCAAACTGTGTCAGACTTTGAAACAAAGATTGGCTTTACAAATAAGATCCGATTAGTGGCTAAAGAGGAAACATTCTTCTTGGGATGGATAACTGTTTGGATTCAGTGAAGAACTGGAAATACTTCTGTGATAATTAACATTATTCCTCAAGACAGTCTGTAATGAAAAATTGTTTCCATAGTCTTTTGGGTCTCTTCCCATCTATTTCTCAGATTGATTAATTGCAGGGTCAGACAGGGTTGAGTAGAGAAGGCTTGTTGTAGTCCTATGGCCCTGCCTTGTGCACAGCGTTAGTGAAACTACTGCTTGCAGCTGTGGAAATGCTTATCTAGCAAATGCAGATAAAGTGACTTGCAGCTAAATGCGTGCTCGCATACTTGCTATGCATCGACCATTAATAAACCAACACATGCAAGTATGTGATCATGTAACTCCAGGTTTTGGGGACTGTATAATTGTATCTGCCTGTTCACTTCTTGAAAATGCTCCTTTTCATTTAAGTCAATAGTGAGGTATTTTAATAGCTCTTCTGTACTGAGCAGCAACTGAACTTGTGTGGACCCCACAGTCCAGAACAATAGAAACATTTGAATTGCGTGTTCTTCCCTAGTGTGGCTCTTCCCTCATTTTGGTAAGTGACTCACAGGCTAGGCCTGCCATAGCTGCCAGAAAATGATGTAATTTGGATAATGTAATATCCCATGTACAAACCAAACGCTATTTAGAAACTGGGCTGACAAGAACAAAAAGGAAATATCTGAGTATCAGATGCATATTTCAATTTTTAAATCAGTATACTTGTGTGTGCACTTATTAAATACAGAGGTAATGCAAGAGACGAAGAAAAGCTGCATTGTGTTCCTTGAACTGTGTTTTCAGATAGCTGCAGTGTGGGTAATGTTGTGCGGCTGTCTACCTTATGCCAGTAGTAGTTCTTGCAGCCAAGCTATGTCAGACCAGGGAATTGGTCTGGTCAGGACTAAAGTGCATCTTGTGGTGTTGCTTTAGTTCTAAGCAAGTTCCCTGTTTCCATTCTTTCCACAGCCTCTGGGGTACTGGTGTGGCCAAAAACTGGAGACAAAATTCAGGGAAGAATGAGCAGGGGAAAAAAAGGCAAGGAAAATGTTGACTTGTTCAGTGGCCACCTATCTGTACCTTAAAGCAGCTCTTAAATGATGGCCTTAGGCTCACTAGAGTGGCTTGATATAACTACATATGCAAATGTGTAATGCATTGACATCAGATGTTTCTTTGCATCAGTTTCCTCACCCTGCCACACGGTCCAAAAAGACAATGTTTGCTGATGGCCCTTGTGCTGTTGGTGGGACTCAGGGAAGGGCTGCCTTGGAGCATCCTAAGGACTCCTTTGCCACAGCAGCTCTGAGTGGTCTAATCCTGACACACAGCAGATGAGGTTCCTGGCCAATGCCAGGCACAGGCTGGTGCAATGCTGTGAACCTGCATCAAATGAGACGGGGGCCCAAAATTTTTCCCTTATATAATGACAAAAGTGAAAGAGGCCAACAAGTAAGATTTGGTGAGGAAACAAGCTCTACTTTTTCTGTCTCCCTTTGTTCCTCTTCTATCACTGGCAGATATATCAACTCGAATTCTTCTGCTTTGGGAATGTATGTGGAATTTAATCTGCTACGAACCATCACGCTTTCAGATGTTTGACCCTGGCCTGGAAATATAGTATACAGTGTATTCCCAGAATAAATGAACTGAGCAGCATGTTTCTTATTACTTCATCTCTGTCTCTGTGTTCTGTATTAAAAACTAAACAGTGAGTAAAAACTGGCATGTAAACTGACCCACCTGTATTAAGCACAACACTAAGCAAGACAAGCCTACATGCTTAGCCTGTGCACTTCATTTCCATGCATGATATAGTGCTGGCTCTGCCCCTTACAGCAGCATACTTTGCTGCTCCTGCTGCTCCTGATTATTGCAACCAGAATACAAACAGATGTTCCTGGTAAGACCATTAAACATAGTGTTGAATTCAAATTTATCATAGTTTAAAACTCTTTCTGAAAGAGGTCTTTGCCCTTTGACTATCCATAACCCAGATTGCATGTTGGACCTAGAGTTAGAATGGGTTGTTATTTGACTGCCTTCCACTTCTGAAGCAGAACTTACCATTTATGCACTGATGTGACAGGCACCATCGAAACAGATTACTTTTCCACTAACTTCTAACTAAAGAGCACTGAACATTGGATATTGTTCATCCCAGTGCAGATAAACGTCCTTCAGAAGTCAAAATGCGTTGCCCAAGAGATGTCTGCAGTGCATGGTTTTAAATGGGTGTAAAAAAGTCAAATTAACCCATAAACCAAATGTGTTAGGCATTAGGAGAACAAAGTACTGAACTACCTGATATGATTTCTGCAAAACTAAAATAGGTTGCAACGTATTCCTCTTCTAACTTATTTCAAGCCCTGACCCTCAGTTGCATCTATATTCCATCAAGTTTTCCAGATGCTTTTGAGTGTCAGTAAAGACTCTGCTTTCCCTTGAACATGCATAGCCTTCTGTCTGAAAACTCTGGCAATGCAAACTCACATGTGTGGAACAGAGCTGACATGATTCAAATACTTGGACTGAAGCTTCACTGTGACAAGATTTGTGGATCCAAAACTGGGTAACTGCAGGACTCTTGGGCAGAATTATGCATGTGGTTGTAAGCATACATACTGTTAATACAAGTTACTACATTAACACAAATTTATTTTTAGGCTTGGTAAAATAGCAATAAACTGAGTCAAAAATTCCATAAAAAAACCAACTTTTCTAGCTTTTTAAGAAGAAGCAAGTTGAAGGTAGTGGCAATTACTGAAAACTAAGAAAACAAAGGATTAAGATTTGTTGTGCAGGTATTTTGTCATAGAAAATTAAGTCACTTTGACAGAGGACCAAGGTGAGACTGAAGAAGTCTTCCTTAAACCAAATAGAAATGTTGTAAAAATTTGCATAGAGAAGGTCTAATTAACCGTAACAATCAACATGAGAGACTCAGAGTTGATCATTTGCCAGTAAGCGCTGCCAGTAATAGAATACGCATCTACCGAAATTAGTTTAGAAATGCAATGCATTAAAAACAAACAAACCCCAAACAAGCAAACAAAAAATCCTGAAAACTTTCTGAAAAATCTACATTTAGTTTCCTTGACTCTGTTTCTTGCTCCACACAGTTGGTGTTTCTCCATCCAGTAGATGTAAATACTTCAGCCTAAGATGTGGTTTGCTTGTCATACAGTGCTGCAGTGGCAGCAGAGTACTTTTTTCAATGCAAGCCAGAATGGAGCAGACAGGCAGTGTTTATGTAAAGTAAGCTGTTTAAAAGAAGTGTGCTATAATTCAAGAATAACATATATATTATATATGTAGAATTAAGTTACTCAGGATTTGCTAACCAGCTGTTCATATCTTAAGACTACATCTGCCACCAGAGTGGCATCGAAAAGAACAGCTAATCTTTCATTTAACATGTTTGTAAAAGAACCAATTGACATAGAAAGAAAAAATTATTTCTGAAGGATAAACGCTTATGTTCTTTCCCTGGTCAGCCATACTGAACACAAAGCACTTTTGTGCAGATATCTACAAAATAATAATTCCAGCTCTTTGTCTGAGCGGGTATCTTTGAGTTAGGACATAACGTTTTGTGCGTGTTGGGCACATTCTGCTACTTTTCAGTAGAGTTAAGAGAAGTAAAGACTATGTACTTGCAGTGATCACTTGATGGACAAAATAATGTCTGGGATTTCTCTCAATGCCAGGTTCACTGTTACTGTTCAAAACATAATTTATATTTGTTGAATAACAACATAAGCTATGAGTATTAGTGGAAAACCAGTTGCTGTTCAGTATTTTGGTTTCCAATAGCTATCAAGTGAGTTCACCAAACTTGCTGCTTGGGAGCTGTGTACACCTTATCCAGCCTATTTATTTCTCATCCCTATTTAGCTCATTAGGTTGGACGTATGTTTTGGTTTACTTTCATATGCTTCACCTGCCCCCCACCTTAAACTATCACCTTGATGTGCTTGCAGACTGCTGCCTTCTCACAGTAGTGCCCAGCAGATGTATGAGTGACAGATGTCGGCCAGATGCTGATTCATTCAGTGAGCAATACATGGGGTTTGCCCAGCTCTTGAATGCTTTTTGCCTAGCCACTTGCTTTGCTTGGCTGCCATGCTTCAGATACTTGTCTTGTACGTTGGCATCAAAATTCCTCAAACATCTATACGTGTATATCTATAAGCATTCTTCCCACCTAGATAATGGATTTTCAGGTTACCTTAATGAATCTGGTAGTGCTGTTTTTGATTTCAACTGTATGAATGCTTATTAGTTCCCTTCATGAGAAACCTACTTCTTACAGATCCTTAACAGCTGAAATATGATTTTGACTTATTGTGGGTTTTAGTATTTTTTTTTAAATGAAGCTTTTTCAAGTTACTGCATAGTCTCAGTAGGGATCTCCTTAAAGATAAACTTAGTCCTCTGATAGCAAACACGTTGAAAGCAGCTGAATGCTTAATTACAAGTTTGGATACTGTTGCAAAGGTTTGGTTTGTTTGAGAACTTGATCCATGGGAGATGGGGTCACTTTGCCTTTGGGAGAGATATGACTTGGTAACCAGATGCAGATCTGCTTTTCCACTTGGGAGAAGCTCCATTTACTGTAGTGTGGTGATGAAAACGCACCACCAATCTAGGCAATTTGGAAATGGCTATCTCCAGAAATATCTGCTGCTTGTAAGCAAGAGGAAGCAAGAATGGCAAAAGAACTATGCTTATTACCATTTTAAGTAGAGGAAAGTTGTTGTGAGAGTTTTTAAGTGTTTTTGGAGCCCAGTGAGAAAAAACAGCTTGCATCTCTTCACAGGAAAAAGTCTGCATTGGTGGACATAGGACATCAGCAGGGTTTTTGTTTCATTGCAGAACATACGCACTCCTGAAATATAGTCTTAGAGTGCAGTATTCATGTTTAAAATTAGGAGCAACTGGGCTGTTAATTTTCTTTGAATATACATATTAGTTTTCCTGAGGAGGAAAAACATGCAGACATTTCGATTATGTTGCGTCTTCATATGGAAAGCTGAAGTAAAATATGCTGTTTAAGGATTTGGCTGGGTATCAAAGGAAGTGTGCAGAAGTTCTGCAGGACATACTTTTTACATCTTAGATGAAGGCAAATGTTTAAGGATGAAGGCACTCTGTGTCAGAGTTATAACAGTGTATTCCTTAGTTTCAAGTTCTATCTGTTAGTGTAATTGTACACATCCTTTAACACTTTTTTTCAGGCTCTTCCCTCTTTCATAAGAATTTCTTGAGCATTTTTAGAATATATACTTCAGCAAAATCTATGGTGACCAGGGGCAACTCCCCTCCCTTGTTAAAGCATCTCTTCCAGTGCTCACATAGACGATTCTGATATTAAAAGCTAAATTGATCTGACTGTCATTGCACATTGAGGAGTTATGCATTCCTTATGGTTGGGCAATTCTTCCTTTTGCTGGGGTACTGCTGCATCTTGCTTGTGACCTGGGCTAAGGGACACCACCCCTCCACACCCCCTTTCAGGCCTCTGTCAACATTGCCTAATTGGCTTTCTCTTCCCCTCTGTAAATCTTGCTATCCTGGCATCCATCCTGCTGATCCCCCTTATCTAGCTGCTGCTGTGGTTGGCTCTTCCTGCCCATTTCTCTTGCTAACAGGAACTGTGTGGCATGATGACAGTTGCACTCTTCTTCCTCTCCCCCATCACAGTTGCTTTCACAGCACTGGTGGATGACTAGTGTGTCCATGCTCTCCATCATCACTTTGTCTGACACTATGCAGGCTGGTTGATTTGTTACTCGTGTTGTTTTTTTTTAATATTCTCAGCTAAGCTTTCATCATGCTGTGGGAGAGATTGCCGTGGGAGCTAGAAGCATCTCAATGGCCCTCTTACAGAAGGACTTGGACTGCCCACAACAGTCAGAGTTTGCAGGCTGCAACTACCAGTAGCTCAAAATCCGCAAGGCCTGCTAAAACCATACAAAAACATGCCCTACAAATGATAGGGGAAACTGGAGCTCCAGTTTTAACATCGTGTGGTTTTGTCTGTAACGGCTGCAACATCTTCCCAGCATTCATTGCCAGCACTGTGCAGTTGCTGTGCTCACTTGGGGTAAAGTGCAGAGAAATGGGAAGAGAAAAAGGAGGAGCAAATTCACAGGTCAAAATAGCAACCTAAGTTGCTTAGGTCTCAATGTAGGGCTGAGAGTTAATCAGCGAACCATCACAGCTTGTTAACTTGATCAAAGTATCTAGGTCATTAATAGGCTTGACAGTGAGGTAAATTGACTTGACATATTTTTTGGTTCAAGTTCACGGGTGTAGGGGATTTCTTTCACTGTGTTAAATTGTTGCCTCACTGGATCAGAGACCCTGAGTTAACTGCTGTTTATGAAGTAAGTAAAGAGAGCATTCCTGTAAATGTAAAATGTTTTAATATTTGTTTTCTCTTGTCCTATTAATTTCCACTTCAGTAAACACAATTGTACTAAGTATCTTCAGAGAAGTCTTAATGTGTCATCTTGCTAATGTGAAATTGCATGTCAACCTCTTATACTTTTTTTTAAGATGGAGTAATATTCTTGTGGCCCTAGCAAAGTAAGTTTTATCAGTCTAAAATACTAGTTTCCTAATGAAAGGGGGCTGATCAGGGTGCCTGGGTGCATGTCCTATGTTTCACTTCGATTTCATAATGGATAATAGAAAATTACTGGTGATACTTCCATCTTCTAATACAGAGGTTTTTATGTTAATTCCTGTGCCTGAAAACACTCGGACATCTTGCAAATAGTCCCGTACCACCTTCCTCAAATAGGCCTCTGTGTTGGTTGGAGCAGGTTGCACCACCTTTGTTTCCATTGAGCTTCTCTGTAGTTCTTGTTTTTCAGATAAATGACTTCTATACAGATCAATGAGCAAACTGTTCTCTAGGGCTCATGCATCTAAAAGTTTGCTAGAGGGTTAAACCAACCTGAAATATCTCTGGAAAGACAGTTACAGCACATAAACTCTGTAACTAGTTTGAAACAGTCTCTAAAACTTGTCAAGTTTTCCCTTCTGTTTTTAAATTTCTTCAGTTTTTATTTCCTCTTCATGCATGAGCAAGGAAACAAAGGAGCACTTTGTTTTATATTTGCCACTTTGCATAAACAACTGAGGCTTCCCGTAAGTAGCCTTAAACATTCAAAAGTGAGTTTAATAAGACTTTTCATGCATGTGGCATGTCGTGTTTAAATGGGGTGATAAGTAAAGAGAATCATGTTAGAGGACAGCAGACCCTGGGTCAGCTGTGGACGAGTGGTGGTTGTGTTGCAGGGTGAGTTTGCCAGAGCATGTGGGCTGGCGGGGTGGTAGTCAGCCAGTGTCGTAGATGCTGATAGCTGGTTTGCACATTGAATTATTGAATAACACTTCTTTTTGACAGGCTGGAAGAAAATAATTTTCTCACTGGTACTTTAAGTCATGTGGTAACAGGATTCTTGGTTGGTGCTGGATGCCATAAGCCAGAATTTTGATATACCATTGACCTGTTTGTTGCTTTTGAATCAGTGTGCTGGTACCTCACTTCTGCCAATGCCTAATATCTTGTTTGGAGACTGGCAGGCTCTTAACTGATGAAGTATTTCTTGAACCTCTCGTACTGTGTTCAGTAACCTGAACACTGGGTCATAGATAATAGATTTTTATCATTTGTTGATTACTCTGATAAGGATATTTCACTCTTTGTTCTTGTAGTCAAGATTGTCTTGTGTGCGTAGATGTTGGGAATTGTGATCTCAAAACCTTTAAACTTGAGTACTGTCACCAGACACTGGGTATTTGTTGCATGAGATACTATTAATTACACTGTTAAATTTTTACTATACTGATGGCAATCACTTTTTTCTTTCTAGCCCAGTCTTCAAACCACAGCTACGCTTCCACTCTGTCCTATTGTTTCCTAAGTGCATTAACGTAAGCTGTTCAAAGGGAAGATTTTAGAGTTTTGCAGCTAAATCAGCTTGATCTAATATTTAGTTTCTCAAGTCTGTTTCCTAAAGAAATGGTTTTATTCCTGGCTCTTAAATACTGCCTAAAAAGATGTGTTTAAGATGGCCATGACTATTTTATGCAGCTTTTAGTCAACATGTCTTCAATAAAAATTCCAACTTGCACAGTCAAAATTTTAGCCAGGTCTTCACCAAGGCCTCATATCTACACATTATATAGAAATTTTGGGTATCACCCTTGGTGTAAATTTGTATTAACTGGCTACTTCAACACTATAGAAAACACTATGTAGTTTTGAAACTGGGTTAGTGATATGATCCTGGAGAATCTAAAGTTTCATTCAACAATTCTTAGTTTTTATTCTGAATATAAGAGTAAGACTGTAAAGCATTTGTGACTCTTTTTTTTTGTTACTTTCTGTTATAGAAAGGCTGCTTATCTTCACCTCTATAAAGCAATTCTACTAATTTCTTGGGTTTTCATTTCTTTGTGGATTATTAAAGGTTGTGCTACCACTGCCTACATTTTTGTCGACTAAAGCAGGGCTTATTTGTATCCATACGCTTCACAAAATTTTAGGTTGTTACTGAGTAGGTAGGGAAGTACTGCTTTCCAGCCATTGCAAGTGGAGAGCATGGTTTGCATAACCATGGGAAGAAGAAAACAGAAAAGATAACTGTGATGGCTGTGCATGGAGTTTCTCACCTAAATGCCTTGGGTTTAACTTTGTTCCTTGGTTTTGTGTTTCTTTTCTGACATGGGACAATGTTTAAATTTCACAAACTCCCTCTTGTTGCAGTTTTGCAGTGTTTACATAATACTAAATGCTTTTAACAACAGTTCACTTCTCACAAGCTGGCTCTTTCAGTCTTTCAACTTTAACATCTTGTTCTCTCATCCGTGCCTTTTAATTCTTAGTTGGCTGCTGTCCTCCACCTTTGAGTCTCAGCTGCCAGCCTAGTAGATATACTTCTTTTTGTGTTTTCTGTACCTGTATAATTGCTGCTAGTTGCTTTCACAAATGTAGCCTTTGTCAGATATTGGACAGGTAAAATACAAATACCCAAATCCAACCCAATGAACTTGAACCGGTCAAGGAGTCAGAACAATACCCTGCATCCTGCCATGCTTGAATTTGATTTCTTGCTCTGCAAAGGGTCTCCTGTGTGGTCTTGACATGCTTTATAGTCTGTACCTCCTCTGGGGGTTTCTGCTTGCCCAACTGCATCATTTGTCAAGTAAATATGCAGGTTTCCAAGTAGAGCTGTGTCTTTCTGTTGCTGGTCTTAAATAACGGACTTCAGTTTAAACTCACATAACGTATTATCTTTTATGCTTAATTTACACTGGAGGTTCTTCTCTGAGTCACTTTTCTACCTAGAAAAGTGTGTTGATTACAGACGTAGTGGTAATGTTTATGCCTGTCATCTTACCTGCAAATAAAAGTAACAGCATATCCCTCTGGACAGCTGAAGACTAATACTTGGTGATGCACATCACATCTGGTGATGCACTGAAGTTTGGGAGAGGGTAAACAAAAGATGTAGGACTCCTGATTGACAGGTTTGGTTTAATTTTAGTAGCTTCATCAAAGTTACTGTTGGATAGATCATTTCATAGAGACTACAGCTCTGTTTCCTATGGATTTGGATAGTATCTGCTGCCATGGCAGGATGCAGACTTTTGGTAAAGACTTACTGTAACTGTGACTTAAGATTAGTAAGGCTAATGTATTACAAAAGTGTGAGGTTATCTGAAGGACCCATTACTGGTTATTTTACTGTGATGTTTTTGTGGTTTGCCAGTGGTGCATATCTTCTGCTATTCTTCTGCTCAAGTGGATTGCTTTAAGGATTTATTAAATTATGCCAGGCCAGAAGCATTTAAGTTGGAAAATCTGAAATAAATCTGCTGGGTTTTTCACTGTGGTGTCCTAAAGTGTATTGCCATACTGCAGGTGTAGAAGACATAATAGAGCAAAGCAAATTGCAGTAGCATGTAGCAAGAGGGTATAATGTTCAAGTCTGAACTATGGTCTTGGAATCTGCAATCACAGTGTTTTTCTAAAGCAAATATGGTGTGTTTAGGGGAATGACTTGCAACATTTCCACACCAACAAATGTTGTACTGTATAAAAATTTACAGCTTTTATTGCTGTGTCTGCTTCTGTTTATCAAGTTAATACCTATACAGACTTGCAAAATACTAACTTTAGATAAATATACATGCCAAATTTGGCTTCCCTTCTTATCAGATAAAAACATTATTTGATGTGTACGGTTGGAGGGAGAACTTTCGTTTTTCTTGTGGGACTTGCTTGTATCTGCACTACCTAAAATTTAATTAGTGGTTTGAGTCTGTCATCTGACTGAAATCATGCTTTCCAGGGACCACTGAGCCACTGCTGCCAGACTAACACAGGAAAGTCTTATGTTTCTGCTGCTGTGGTCTCTGCTGCCTCTTGGAGAGACGGCTGTTAAAACAGGTCTAGGCTCTGCAGCTGGGTGATGCACATCAGTCTGAGCTGTGTTAACTTAGTCGCACAGACTTTGCAAGGTTTTTAGAATCATAGAATAGTTAGGGTTGGAAAGGACCTTAAGATCATCTAGTTCCAACCCCCCTGCCATGGGCAGGGACACCACACACTAAGCTATGTCACCCAAGGCTCTGTCCAATCTGGCCTTGAACACTGCCAGGGATGGACCATACACAAATTCCTTTGGCAACCTATTCCAGTGCCTCACCACCCTCACTCTAAAGAACTTCTTATATACAGTCTGAACTTACCCTGTTTAAGTTTAAAG
>NW_009937453.1:0-8230 GCF_000696875.1 Nestor notabilis
TATTATTATATATTTTTAAAGAAAGATGCTGATGTGCTCGCTTTTCCTTTAATAACCATCAGGGGGGAATAGAGATAAAAGCTATTATTTGCCACTCGGGCTCCAGAGTACGATATCTAAAGCCCAGAGAATAAGTACAAACCCACCCCCCCTCGCCGTCATTTCATATACAGACATGTATGTGCGGGCGTTACAGACATCTATCTATACGTAAATGCACGCATATACGCGTTTTTGTAAAGAAGAAGGGTGGATTTAGGTAGCAAGACTGGTGGGGAGGGTGTGATAAATAATTAACCAGCTGGGATGGGGAAATGGATTGTTAACATGGTAAAATAATGTGGGTAAACATGAAATGTAAAATGTCACCGGCGTGGACGTGGCATTGCAACTTTGACCAGCAAGCTGCCGAGCTGCAAGCCCTGTCTGCATCCAGAGCCTGCCTTAGGCTTTATATTCATACATATATACATACACATATATAATACCTTAAAAATATCTCTGCATGCGAACATATGCTCGCATGTTTGGCGGCATCATCTCAGGGTTGCTTTGCTCGGGCTAAAATAGTTTCCCACATTGCTGAAATCAGAAGCCTTCATTTAACTTTACAAGGCTAGTAAAATACAGCGCGCCACTGATCCGGCTTTGTTACAGAATGCCTCAAACTTGTGATGGTTAAATAGTTTAATAAAACTTACATTAGCTTTCTTTGATTTTTATAGCCTTGAATTTATTGCCTGTGGAAAAGAAAGGGGGCAAAAAAAGGAATCACACGCGTTTTCAGTCACCGTGCCCCCCCTCACTCCTCACATGTGTGTGCCCACGGTGCGTGTGCGTGTGGAACAACCTCCCCCCTAGCTTCATTTTCCGAGTGTTTTCCAAACCCCGACGCTTTGGGGGTTTCCCTCTCATGGAAGCCCGTGACTGAGGCGGGCTGAGCTCGGGGCGGGGCAGGAGGCTGCGGTGCGGGGTGGCGGGGGCAGCTTTACCAGGTTATGATGATAAATCCGTTTATTGCAAGATGGTCCGATGGAGTCGTAAATGTTGGTTAAGGAAAAGGTGCTCTCTCTGATTACGGCAAAAGTGTTTCTCTGGACTTCAGCTGTAACAGTCCGGATCAATTTGCCTCCTTTAATCTATTACCCCTCCGCCCTTCTCCCTCTCACCCCAACACTGAAGGATATTTAAAGTGAAGGGCAAAGAGATTTCTAGGAATAATAAATCATAGCGAATCCTTCCTGAAGTGTATAGAGATGAAAGTCTATATTAACAGGCTAATAATAACATTGAGGGGTGCTAATAGCCGCCTGCAATGAAGGAAAAATGTAATTCGCATTTCTTTCCCTGTTAGTGTCCGTGCGTGTATGTCTGCTCCTACACAAAACAGAGGTGGGAAATTGCTGCCAGAGGTGGTTTATGAATACGGGAAAATGATGAAGGCGCTTAAAAACCTACACCCAAAGCCTTAGATTTTCCCTTATCCCTATAAACGGTGCTTTGCCACCAGCTGCAGCCTGAAGGAAGGACCCGTTTTCCCACATTCAGGACCAGAGCTCCTAGAAATGAGGCTCTGTTAGGAAGCTGTCCGTTTTCATTAAAAAAAAAAAGGTAATAATAATAATCGAGAGGGTTGGGATGATGGACAAGAAGAGCTGGAGCTTAATGCCGGAGGTCAGCTTGATTTTGAATTTTTGCATCCCTCAGGGTAGCAAGAGCTCCCCAAGCAGCTCAGAATCCTCCCTGGGCTGGACAAGCAGGCTCAGTCTGCAGGCTCCAGCCAAGGTGAGGTGAGAGCAAGGCTTGGGGAGCCCCTCCAGCCCTGGGCACAGATCTTGCCAAGCCAGCCGCGGGCAAATGTCACCAGGTGAGTACTCCCCATCTCCCTGCCAACACTCCTCTCCTTTCCAGGGGGTTAATCCAAAGTAACTCCACTTCACCCCAGCCGCGTTTAAACCGGTGAAGGCAGAGAAATCCCCTACCAAGGGCAGCGTGGGGCAGGGTCGCTTCTTTCCAGCGCATCTCACATGAGCAGGGGCTGTGCAAAACGAGTTGGGAATTCCTTCTGCTTCCAACTTTTCACTTTTCTATCTTCTTGCATTTTTGATTCCCTCCCTTCCCTTCTTCTAATTTCCTTAAGAGTTGGGGAGGTTTTCAAATGGAAAGACCCTGTGCCAGCAGACATGAAATACGAGCTGGTTGCTCACATTGTCATATTTCTCGGCTTTATTGCCTTTCAGGAATGATTTTTTAAAAATCAGACCATTTCACAAGAGATTCGGAGGGACTCTGCAAATGTTCTGAGAGCCTGGGAAAGGCAAGGGCTGATTTAAGTGTGTTGTGGAGATTAAACTCGCTTGGCACATGGAAATGTGTTTATACAACTGATGGATAAACAGCCGTGTTGGTAGCAGGGTGTTGAATAAGTAGAGATGAAATTATTGAACGTTAATTGAAGCAAAACACCTGTTCTCTGCTCACTAGATGGATTGGCCGTGTCTTACCTGTAATAAATATATTGGTGGAATAAAATCCTGGTGCGCCTCCTATAAATAATGATGAACTATGTCAGCATGAGAGTATATAATTTTCAGTAGTATATGAATTTAAACCAAGAAGACTCTGAGGAGTGCGGCTATGAGGCAGAACACAAGGGTTTTCAGATCCCTAGTGAATGGAAACCTCACAAGAAGATCTGCAAAATGCATTTGCTTTTGCTCCTCTGGAGGTTTCTGTTTGTTCAGTGGTTTATTTTTCAGACATATCCCCATAGTTCATCTCTCTGTAGCCTTTTCTGAGAGAGGCTTAAGGCAAACGACAGCTTCATCCCATGTCTGTCTGCATGGAGAGACCGTGTTGTACAGCGCTGCCTGCTCCGGCTGACATTATGTAGGCGTTTACATTTTAATGCCTCAAATAGAGCCCACCAGAAATTACATGAAAAGCTCTTCTGATTGCAAAAAAAAACTTGGAGAAGGAAAAGTCAAGGAGAAAGTGACCTCGGAGCAGAGTCTAAAAGTCTAAAAGGATGAGTCTTTGGGAGAGAGGAGGCAGGATGTGCGAGCTTTGCTTGGTTTGCAAACTAGATTTATTTTAGATATGTGATAGTTGTGAGCTGGTAAAGGGAAGTGGAACTGGAAATAGTTATTGAAAAAAAAATAAAAAAAGAAAGTCCGAAGTGGAAACTTTTTCCTGCTTTCAGAATCGGCGCCAAGTGTATTTGGCTGTGACGAGAAATTCAGAGCATTGTCAGCTTGCAATGGAAAGCCACAGGCTTCTGAACTCGCATACTGTTTATAAATAATCTTTATTGTTTGTGGAGAGAAGGAATAATTTCCAACTAGTGCTTTGAAATACACAACTGCCAAAATCCATCCTTAGCAAAGAGCTCTTTGGGTTGGCATTTCTAAACTGATAACAACCAAATAGAAAATATTTCAAAACTATGCAGATTTGAAGTTGGGCAATTGCCACCTTGTACTGATTTATAAGTTTTGGCATAAGAAAGAAAAAGAGCAGATGATCCATTTCTTACCGGAAACATATTTAAACCAATTTTGGAAGACGATTGTTATCATTTATTAGAACTGGCACCTTCTTCCAGCTGATTTTGCCTCTTTACCAGAGCTATGGAGGAGACAGAGGGAACCTGGGGGTCCTGAGGCACAGGACTGGGTGTTCACCAGCATCAGCACCCCGAGAGGCCTTTACAGGGTTGAGGTGTAACCTGCAGTACTTAGGGAATGTTTACTTCTTCAGTTTAGGTTTGGAAGCCGATAAGGAGAGGATAAAAGCTGAGAGTGAACTTCATGGCTATGGAGAGTCTGGAGACCAGATTCGGAGATAACGCAGCCTTCAAAGGCCTGAGCGTTTATTTTAGGCGATATGAAACATTCTGAAATTACAATTATAGTCATAATAATGATAATCACAACAAGAGAATTATTTTTTTTTTTTTTTTTTAAAGAGTCAGGAAACAGAAATAAAATCTCACTATAAAGCAAACATAATTTATGAACGATACATTTAGGCAGGTCTTAGAGATTCTGAAAGAAACTTCAGTCACGGACCCCTCCAAACACGCGAAAGCGCAAGAAAAAATCCCTTCTGAAGAGTAAAACCTATATTTTATATATTTCTTTTAGTGAAATAAGTTTCTGTAGCCTAAAAGCCGAAGGATCTACCTTTGCCATTTCCTGTGTTAGCTCTCAGTTTGAATGCTGCCGTCTGTTAAAAATCCGTAAGTGGTGAGGAGGGAGGGAAAGGGGAGGGGGGGGAATTCCTTGTCTGAAGAGAAGCAAAAACAAGTTACACATGTGGGCAATTTTCCAAGGACCAAAAGTACACTCTGGCTAAAACCCCAGTTCCAAATGAGGTTTGTAATCTCAGCAGTTAATAAAGCATTTCGATCCCATGTAAAGTAAAAGCGTATGTGCATCTGAAAAGGGAAGCTGGAGGGAGAGAAAGTTAAAATAAAGTTTGATTGTTGTTCGGGAACCCACATTCTGGCTACTAGACTAATTCTCCCCCTCCCCACCTCGCCTCCCTCCTTGAAATAATATTCAACTCCCACGAAATAGCTGGGCGCCTGCCTCACTCCGCGGCCGCGGATCTTATAGCAGGAGCTGCTGGTTGCAACTGCTGCTGATTCCCCTGGCTCTGCTTTGGGGTCACCACGATATGACTGAACACACACCACCACCACCCAAAAAAAATCCCCCAAATTAGGCTGGGAGAAAGGGAAGTAACAGCCCATGGTGGTGAGAAATCTGTCGCTCCCACCCAAGGAAGAAGAAGCGGGTGGGAAAACACAAGCGCAGGTACAAAAATGAAGTTGCTATAGAATTGTTTCCATAAAACCCGTAGCACGACCCCCAGTAAAAGAAAAGGGGGAGTTTCTTTCGGATAAGCTCTTTCCACACCACTTTTGCTCGTGATTAAAACTCGCCCCGGGTCGGGGTAATATCAGACAGGCTGGACCTTGGCTGGGGAGCAACTGGGGGAAATTAGGTGCATTAACGGCAATTGCTCGTTGTTACAAGCGCAGAAATGTGCACCTCAGGCAGTTACTACGCGCAAGGACAATTTTCTTTGGTAGCCATCCCCACACAGCTTCTTCTCCAGGTAAGGTCGCTCTTATCTTTCTAATTTGGAAAAGAGGAGAAACAAACCATTCCGGGGCAGGGGGGACCCCACCGCACCCTCCTCCTCCTGCTCCTTCCTCTTTTCCCAGAGCCCTTGGGAAATGAGTCCCAATTCCCGTTTTCAGGCAGCAATACCGACCCCCCGGGCCTGATTCTGATCTTTCCCAGCCCCGTGTCCCCCATTCTCCTCCCTGGCCCTTGTTTCCTGTCTGTACATGGGTAGGAGGAAGATGGGAATCAGAAGCCCAGACATTTACAAGGCAGGTTAGTGGTTGCCTATGGGGACATTATTACCGAACGGTTTATGATTAACTTTCCCAGATTGTCCTTTTCCGTTGCAGGGCTTTGAGGCAGGGCACAAGCAGCACGTTGTTTCTAAGGAAGGAGGCACAGTGCTTGTGAGTTGAGTGGAAAACTCCGAGTTATTTTACGCTGTTTGACTTCCCTCTCCTCCCCTCGAGCGGCTGTTGGTTTTCTAGGCGCTGTGCCTGCTAGAATCACCAGCTTTGGGAATAAAGCACACACTAATTTAAAACCAGTACAACTTTTTGGTTGGTTTGTTCGTTTTCGTTTTCTTTTAGCGCTCCGAGTGGAGAAAAAACCCCAAACCAACAAAACCTAACTGAAATCCAAGTAATCCCCCCGGCCACAAAAAGTAGCAGCAGATGGTGGGTTAGACCCTGGATATGGTATCAAAGTTTAATTCTTCAAACCTGGAAGGGAGATCCAGTCCCAGGCTTATTTAGCCATGTCCTGGACCATGTGAAACTTGCTTTTATGCGTATTTGAAACACTGATGCAGGGAAAATCGCTTCCATGAGCTGATTGCTCACACACAGAGACACACAACTCCACAGGCTTCCAGTCCGCAGACAGCAGAGCGGGTGGACTCCATCCAAGCACACACTCTGGCACGCAGAGCTCTCCAAAATTCCTGTCTCACACGGATCTTTATAGTATTAGGTTGATTTAAAAAAATACAAACCCAACAGCATATTCCCACGCGCAACATGTTGAGATTCAGAGGAAGGATGTGGGAAAACTATTGCGGGCATTTCTGGCACCATCTAAACCCTTTTATTTCGTGAACCTGGCAGCCGGGATCCTCGCCCAGGTTTGTCTGATATTTGATGAACTCTCAGATCAATGCCCAACCACGAGCATCAGCCGCGCATCTTTGCGCGGTTACAGGCGTACAGACCGCGGCTCGGTATTTATCGGTCTCTAAAGACGTGGGCATGTTTTCCTACGAGCTGCAGAAACTCCTCGGTGACTAAATATTCAATATCCAGCCTGTTCGGCGTTTTTAGCTCCGTAGGAAAAGCCACCGGGACACACTCACCATTCCGTTTATCCCTATAAATGCCACCCGCCCAGAGCCAAACGTGATGGGCAGCGGGGCCTTTCATAAGCTTATTTTATCTATGAGGACAATTAAACTCATGAGCTGGACACCGTTCTTTTGTGTTCCCTAAGCCCACATGTTATCCTCTATGCGGAGGTGTAGATCACAACTACTAAGCTGAGACACTTAAAAGTCCTTATAGAGGTGCGTATGTTAGTAGGGATATATTTTTATGCTAGAGACAAAGTTTATTGTGCACACAGAGGGGTTGCTGAGCTGGTCGCTGGGGAGAGGGGGGATCTTAGCCTCTGAGAGGCGCAGCAGCCTAATTAGAGCCTTAATCAGCTCTTGATGATTCGGGGCCTGACTGGGCTGGTCTGGCAAAAAAGTGCCTGAAACGGTGATTTCAACAAAGAAACCATCACCCCCAAGCCGGGGGTTGGAGGCGGTGAGATGGAGCCGGGCTTAGCGGGGAAACACGATTTAGGGGGACACACAGGCCCGGAGCTGAGCCGGACTTAGCGGGGGGACACAGGTCAGGGGCTGGAGCTAAAATGGGCTTAGGGGGAACACGGGTCCGGGGCTGAGCCGGACTTAGTGGGGGACACAAACCCGGTACCGGTGCGCTCCAGGGGATGGAGGAGGGGGGGATACAGGACTGCCACCCCTTCCCCATCCTTCCCGTGGCAACTGCCCTCAGCAAACAGAGCGAGGAGGATAACTGGAGTAAATCAGGTAGTTTGATGTTCTTGTGTTTAAAATTAAAAGCCCAACAACATGAAACTACCTAATTCACCGAGCAGTTCTAGCGCAGCCCTGGGTCAAAGGCTAGTCCCCCCCACCCCCCCAAAGGCGCCGGGCGGCCATTTTGTCCGGCATCAGCCCCAACCTGAACTTCTGCAATAGCGAACAGTTGCTTGGAGACAAAAGCGACAAAAGGACCTTTTCAGAGACGAAATAAAACCCCTCGGACTGCGCGAAGTGAACTATTCAGCTGATTTCCTATGTACAGTGTCTGGAGCGGATCCCTCCTGCAGGACTTTACAAATAGTTTACAAATAGACCAGAGGAAACAGTAAAATGCTATTGACTTTGAGAAACAAGCGATTATCGCAGCTATAAAAAAGAGCAAAAAATCCCTAAAGTTCTTCCTCCTCCTCCTTGGAAAGCTAATTTAAAGGATCGTTTCCAATATGAAGCTGATTTATCAAGACTTCGTATTAAAACACTATTACCAGATTTTTTGTCCCCCATCTGAACCTGCCAGCGTTTGAATAACTTTCGGCAGAGAATAGAGTTAAATCAGTGAGTTACCGGAATAAAAGCAATGAATTCATATTCTCCTCCCCTGAAAGCAAGTATAACGTGATCCCTTCAAAGACAAAAATATTAAAAAGGGGGGGAGGGAGAAATCAAGAACATATAAATCAATTAAAGCAAGAGAAAAAAGCGTCATTGTGACTATTTTATAGGTGTAAATAGTGACACAGAGAAACTTATTGTGTCCTTTCCTCCCTCCAACGCGCTCATGTTATAAAATAATGACTCGGTGGTTATAAAAGGGAGAATTAAAGCTGAGGAGAGGGGCCGGGCCCCGGGGGCTTCGCTGAGCTCCGAGCAACTTCCGCGGGGGGAAGTTTGACAGGAAAAAAGAAGAAAGTCCAAAATTCCCATTTAGGGAAAAATAAATAGAAATTTAAAAAGGACGGTACCTCCCCAGCATCAGGTCACAAAATGTTTT